>NW_007726889.1:279121-381844 GCF_000696425.1 Galeopterus variegatus
TTTTTTTTTTTTTTTTTTTTTTGTCTTTTTTCATGTCCGGCAACGGATCGCAACCCTCAGTGTTGCGCCCGTACCGGACCAGGACCGGCAACGGGATTGCAACCCTCGGTGCTGCGCCCGCACCTCGCTCAGCCAGTGAGCGGGAACCGGTCTGTATGTGGGATCCGAACCCTCAGCGGGAGCGCCACCGTGCTCCCAAGCGGCGCACTGTAGCAGTGCGCCACCGGGCTGGCCCGAAATTGGTTTTTTTTAATGATGTGATCATGTGGAGAGATTCTTCTTTAATAAGAAAGATGTTACTGTTCAGAAGCATAAAATATATGCAATTCTGAAGTTTTTGCATACACATCGAAAGAATAACAAGCATGTTCTTGGCCAGAGCTCTTTTTATTCTCTGTAAGGAAAACAAAATTAAGTAAGAAAACATCTTTTTTGCACTTTTCCTGTTAATGAACCAATTTCAACTTGGTTAGATGATCAGGAAACAAAAATTCCAAACAGGTGAGAAAGCTCTGAAAAGAAGAGTCGTGAATGAGCACTTCATTTGATCTTAACTGGTATGCTGGGGAGGATACAGGTTTCGTCGATCCTGAAGCTATCTATACATTTTGGAGCATCTGTCAAAAGTCTGTCAATATTACTTTTATTATATGCATCATGTAGCAGGCCTAGAGGGAAAGAATCTGGATTTGAGCAAAAGAATAGAAAGTTCTGGGAGGCAGGTTTCCAGGAAACAAAACGGCATTAAGAAAATTACTTCTCTGGCATTCAGCTTTCCTGTTTGGGAGCCTCAGTGTAATAGAGTTGTAGAGAAACAGAACCTCTAGGATATATGTAAGGGATTTGACTTAATGCAATTGCAGGAGCTGTTTTTAGTTCCTGCGTGTCTGAAATGTGTTTACTCCATCTTCACATTTGTTTGACAGTTTGGTTGTGTATAGAGTACTCATTAGGAAAATGTAAATTCCCTCCGAATTTTCAAGGCTTTCTTCCTGTGGGGAAAGATGCTGCCATTTTCAGTCTCAGCCCTTTTTATGTGATTTTACTCCTTCTAAAAACTTTTTGAGTCTTTTCACTCACTGTTGTCCAAAATTTCAACATGATGTGCCCAAGGGGTGGGTGTTTTGTTTTTCTTTCTTTAATTAATTGCACTGGGTACTAAATAGGCACTTTCAACTTTACCTCCTTCAGTTCTGGGAATTATTTTTCTATTACTTTGATAATTCACTCTCCATTGTTTTCTGTCTTCTCGTTGAGAATTCTGTCAGGTGGATGCTTGATTTCCTGAATTAAATCTGTAATTTTCTTATCTTTTCTCTCTTATTTTTCATATCTTTGCTGTTTTATTGTACGATCTGGGAGGTTTCCTTGAACATATATTCCAATCCATTCAGTGAAGTTTTTTAAAAAATTTCAACTATTGTATTTAATTTCTTTGAGCTCTTTTTTCTCCACTAATTTTCCTTTTAAAAAATAGCATTTTATTCTTATCTCTTTTTTCTCTGATATAACTACTAAGTATAGTTTGGGGGGAGTTTTCTTCTGCCAATATCTCTCCTTTATTTTTTTATTTTTTTATTTTTTATTTTTTTCCTTTTTGTCTTTTTTCGTGACCGGCAACGGATCGCAACCCTCAGTGTTGCGCCCGTACCGGACCAGGATCGGCAATGGGATCGCAACCCTCGGTGTTGCGCCCGCACCTCACTCAGCCAGTGAGCGGCCGGTCTGTATGTGGGATCCGAACCCTTGGCGGGAGCGCCGCCGCGCTCCCAAGCAGCGCACTGTAGCAGTGCGCCACCGGGCCGGCCCAATATCTCTCCTTTAAAAAATAAAAAACAAAAACAAATCTCTCTTTACCCCATCTCCTCTTTGTAGTAATAGTACACAGGTACTTCAAAAAAGTTTGTAGAAACATAAAATTAAAAGATAGTACCTAACAATAATTAATTAATTATATAGTAATAAAAAAAGATACGACTCTTTCCATGAATATTTTGCAGTACCCTTATATTCCTATCTAAGGCTCAGCTCCTCTTTTTGGCTGTCTCCAGTTTCTCACCTCCCATTCTCTCAAACTCACCTGACCAGGCTTTCACCCACCATACTACTGAAACTCACCTGGTCATAATCTCCAACGACCTCCATGTTGCTTAATTCAAGGATCAGTTCTCAGTCCTCCTGTTACTCTCCTTATCTCCTAGACACACAGATTACTTCCACTTCCTCGAGACATCTTCTCACTTGATTTCCAGGACTCCACTCTCTCCTGGTTTTCCACCTGCCTCCCTGACTACTCCTTTCTACTTTCCTTTGCTCTTTGCTCCCCCTCTCCTCAGTCTCTCAACATGGAAGTACCCCAGGGCTCTGTCCTTGTGCCTCTTCTCTTCTGAATTTATACTCAATTCCTGGTGTCCTCATCCCATCCTATGAGTTTAAATGCCATTCATTATGGCATTGACTTCAAAATATATATCCTCTGAACTCTAGACTCCCAAATCTAACTGACTTCTTGACATTTTTCCTTGCATGTTCAACAGTCATTTCAAACTTACTATGTCCAAAATAAAGTTGTCGATCCCTCTTCCTCTGCTCCAAATTTTTTATTCCTTCATTCTTCCCCATCTCAGCTTAAAGGCATGGCCATCATTCTAGTTGCTCAGACCCAAAACTTTGATGTCATCTTTTGCACTTTTCTCTTGGTCCTGGGGGTCTCAGGAAGAAGGACTACACATAGCCTCTGCCAGGAGTCCCTCAGGGAGCGGGGCTGCACACAGCTCTGCCAAGAGAGTGCAGCAAGGTCAGTTGCTCAAGGCACACCTTGAGCTAGGGGCTGCCGCCTGGGGAGGTGGTCAACCAGAAACCACACACAAAGTTCTGGGGCTTAGCGCACACGCTAAGCAACTTTATTGGGTAAAGGCATGTCTTATATATGTTTTTGCCAGCTGTAAACCCCTCCCATACCTCCCCGTCTCCTAGGTAACTCAAGAGGAAGTCTGTGGTTTGCAGTTAAGTTTTGCAAATTTTTGCTGACCCCATCTTTTTGCATTTCTGCTGACAGTCTACGTCATGGAGAGCAAGAGTGCCTCCATCTTTAACAGGTGTTTTCCTTCATTTTCCTCCAACCTTTCACTCCTTTCTCTCTCTTACAACTCACATTCAACCTGTCAGAAGCCATTCTCCTGCTTTCAAATACATCCAAAATCTAATCATTCCTCTTCACCTCCTTTGTCACCACCCGGTCTGAGCCCCCTTCATTTCCTGCCTGGAGTATTCCTCTAGATTCCTCATAAAGTCTCTCTACTTCCACATCTATGTCCTCAAAGTATGTCTTTTCTTTTAAATGCTGGTCACATCATATTATTCATTGGTTTGAAAATCCCTCAGTGGGGCCGGCCCGGTGGTGCAATGCCACAGTGCGCCGCTTGGGAGCACGGAGCGCCGAGGGTTCGGATCCCACATACAGACCGGTTGCCGCTCACTGGCTGAGCGAGGGGTGGGTGCAGCACCGAGGGTTGCGATCCCGTTGCTGGTCCCGGTCCGGTATGGGCGCGACACTGAGGGTTGCGGTCCATTGCCGGACACGAAAAAAGACAAAAAGGAAAAAAAGAAAAAAGAAAATCCCTCAGTGGCTTTCTCTATCACTCAAAGTAAAAGTCAAATTCCTTTTAATACACTAGCAGGCCCTCTGTGACCTGGAGGCCTGTTATCTCTCAGGCCCATTACCTCTCTGAACCCATGAGTTGCTTGCTTCCTAGCTATTTTTCAGATGTTCAGCCACACTTTTGCCTCACAGCCTTTGCACTGGCTCGTCTCTCTGCCTGGACTGCTCTCCCCTCCCCCTGTGCCCAGATAGGCTCACTATTTACTCTCTTATCTCCTTCAAGTTTTTTGCTCAAATGTCTTCTCAATAAGACCTTCCGTGACCTACTCTATTTAGATTTGTATCTCCTTCCCCCACTCACTCCCCAGTCTTCTTCCCTGACTTATTTTTTTCTTCACAGAATATGGCAGATATCACCTTCTAACATATTGTATAATTTATTTACTTTGTTTAATATTTACTTCCCTGCCTCCATTAGAATGTAAGATCTATGAGGGCAGGGACTTCTGTCTGTTTTGCTCACTGCAATTTCCCCAGCGTCTCAAACGCTGCCTGTCACATAGTAAGTACTCAGTAATCTGTGTTCCCTGGGTTCCTTCCACTCCCCACCTCTTGTGTTTTTTTTGTTGTTGTTGTTTTGTTTTGTTTTTTTGACCGGTAAGGGGATCACAATGTAAGACCGGCCTAAAAGCACAATTCTTACTTGATGGGAAGGCTCATCTCGCAAAGACCAGGAGGCACAGAGATCAATGCAAAAGCAAGAGGTTTTTATTTCTGGTATGCTGGAGGTTGCCCCGTTTTCAGGACAGGAGCGGCCCCAAGCTCTTAACTCAAGCATCTTTTATACAGTTTGGTAGGCAGGCTTTGGTAACAGGCTGGGTTGTACGCCGTTTATTGGCCACTTTAAGCAATTTTTAAAACCATTGGGCTTTTAGCTTTTGGCGGGCAAAGGAAAGACTGAGGTATTGACCAATGGTCCACCCCCCCGTCTTTCCTCCCTTGGTGTCCAAAGATAAGGTGTCATGCTGTTCCTGCAATCAGGTGAGCATACTCCCTTCCTGGGACAGGGTGAACTTTGGGCTCTTTGGAAAGTCCCTTCCCCCTGGCAGCGGAAAGTCCTAATCTTCTGGCAACGGAAGGTCTTAAGCACCTGGTAATGGAAGGTCCTAAGTATCTGGTATTGTTTACCAAAAAGGTTGGGGGTTATCTCTACTTCCACAACAACCCTTGGCACAGTGCTGTCTGCTGTCTGCACCATGCTCAGCCAGTGAGCACACTGGCCATCCCTAATAGGATCCGAACCCACAGCCTCAGCACTACCAGCGCCGCACTCTCCCAAGTGAGCCACGGAGCTGGCCCCCCACCTCTTGTTTTTAACTCTATTTTTCATATTGGAGACATTCCTCGATAGTGATCTTTGATGGTCTCTAGGAGAGACACCAAAAAGGCCAATTGAAAGCTAGCTTCGTGGGCATGGGTGGATTTTGTGGACTGATGAGCTTCAATGTGTGATTTAAATGGTGAGCTGGATATTTGTGAAGGGACAACTACTCGTGAATTTTATTTAATTTTTTTCTCTGGGGCTGTTTCATTTCTCCCAAGAAGAGTCTTCAAGTCTCCTGCCAGGAAGTATATGCCTGCCTAATAGCAATCTGGTTTGGAAGAGATGACCAGTCACACTCTTTATTATGCATATTTTCATTTAATTTCTCTGTTTACAGCTGCTACTTTCCAATGTTCATGATATCCCCAAATGAACATATATTCTAGATCAAACTCTCTCAGAAATAAAAAAAGGGCAAGGGATGGATTGTGTATGAATAAAGAAAGTAGGAGTCACATGGAGTGGGGAAGGGGTTGTAGGCTCTAACTACACTCTATATAGTATTTCATTAATCCCCTGTTTTCAGCCTTGAATTTTGTCCAATATCTCTTCCAAAAAATAGTTTTAATCACTTATCTCCTCATGTATCATTTCTGTTTGCTTTGGCACTTTGGATATATGCCTTTTTATTTCTTAGCTGTCATTTTAGAGAGATTTGGAGAGGGAGTACAGTTAAAAGTGTGTGATCAATATACCATATTTAACACGATGGTTTTGATAACAATTTTCTGTTTAGTGAGGGGGTAGAACCACATTTATCTTTGGGAGAAAACTTCTTTTTCTTGGTGGGTGACACTTTAATGAGTTTTTGTTATAAAAAAGTAAAGCCCAGATTATATTCTGAAATGGAAACTTTGTAGAAATAAAAAGCAAAATTCCTCTACATTATCCTATGAATATTGTCTTTATTGTGGGCATAGCTATATTGCTAGCATTTATTACTATACTGGCTGGGGAGGTAGAAATATTTTTTTCCTTTTTGTGAGGCAAGAGAGAAGTTTGGGGTGGGACATGATCAAAGACACTTCGGCTCATGGGAAATTAGGCAAACTTTCAACATGGCAATAGTCCATGGATAAGGGGAGAGGAGGGACCCCAATGGAGAAGAGAATAGTCATAGCTATATCCCAGCTTACATTTTCCTTCTTTCAGTTACAATTTCCTTCCGTTATCCCCAAAGTTTCGGAACAATTTTCTAAACATCACAGCCTACTAAAAGCTTGTTTTGGGGTTTTAGGAAGGGACTTGTTTCCAAGTCTGGGTTAAGATTAGGGAAGCAGAAAGTAGCCTTTTGCTACATGAACAACCCCCATTACAAAACCCACCTGGTGGCAGCAGCAGCATTTCAAAGGATCACCATGGTCCCAGAACTCCAGGAGTTGGCCAGGAACACAGCAAAGCATCTAGCTTTTTTCAGATGGTAGTATAGGTTTTCCAACTTGATAAGTATTAACAGTTTTGTCATCATCTGCTTAGAGCATCAGAAGAGTTGTGAAGGAGATCTTAACTTCATAGGAGTCTGTATCCAAGTCTCAGCTCCAAACTAGACGACTCACATATATTTATCCTTGTTGCCTGGTTATACATGAATTCTCCTATCTCAGATATAAAACTTTAATCCTCTCTCATGTTATATGTTTTAGGGTGGTTTCTCGTAGATTATAACAAATAAGCAAAAAAGAATTTAAAAGTAGTAGAGTGGATCTTAGGGACCATTTGATCCATTAGTTTCATTTTATAGATGAGAAAATTGAGGTTCAGAGAGGTGAAATGACTTGTTTAAGGGCGTATAGTGAGCAATGGCAGAGCCTGGAAATGATGCAGATGTCTCAGTCTTCAGTAAGTGCCTTCTCTCACTTGACTATACCATTCATATTGACAGGACATGGATTAATTAACTCAGGAACTATTATTAAACTACTAATTTAAACATTCCACTAGTTACATAGACAATAGGAATAGTTAGTGTGGTTCACTAGTAAAGTTGGTTTATTTTTTCTAATTTTAAAATGCTTTTCAATAGTAATTTCTTAGACCTATGCTATGTAAGAATAAGTTTTCTATTTCTCCAGGACTCTTCCTGAGATGATATCCAAACCAACATTTTAGGAAGAGGTTTTATTACTCCACCTAAAGAGGCTCTGTTTGCTGTCTGGAATGAAGACCATTCTTAGTGATCTCTTTACTTAATACTTATAATATGCTCCAGTCTAAATATTTTGATAAAAGGCACATTTTAAGCTTAAAATGTTATAATTGTATTCAGAGCACTGGGTGTTATTGGTCTCGTAAAGGGTGTATCCTCCTGAATTGAGAGTCAATTTGGAAAATACAACCATCAGAAATTTATGCTGGTCAAATATACTAAAGGATATAAGAACAGTTATCTGAGTCTAGCTTATGATGGGGCCATGAGCAAACATGTTCACTGCTGCAGGATTGAATGGACTGGAGATGGGAAGACCCGGAATTAGGCCTTCCCATTGGGATTGGGTCAAGTATCAAGCAATGGGCAGGTATCCAATGGATGACGTCCATTTGGATGACAATTGTGCTGTGGCTGATGAATTAACTGAGGTGTTCTCTGAATAACGTCCTCCAAAAGGAGAAAGAAAGAATTTGCCAGTGTTCATCCAATATGTCGAGGAGCCAGAGAGACCCAACCTTTGTGGAACTGTACCTGCTATGCGATGGAAAAATTCTCAGGCTAGAGAAGAAAAGTACATCTCACTACCTTACTTTGGGGGGAAAAAAAAAAGCCTCCAAGACTATCCAATGCACTTAATTCATGTTCTTTGTTCACGAAAAACTCCTGCTTGGTTTGCTCTCCAGAGTGAATTTGCCTACCATGACAATGTCTTCTGGGCAGATTACCTAAAGAGGTTATCTTACAAAGCAATTCCCTGTACGTAAGTTAATATGTAAGCATTTCTGTTTTATGTATCACTTGAGAAATTGCTACGTGTGAGTCAGTTCCTCAGAGACTAATCACTCTTAAGTGCACAAAATCCAATGTCCAGACAAGCTAATATGAGATATGAGCCTTATGATCTCACGATTCTGTTCGCTAAGTCCCCTTTAAAAACTGTGCCTTAAAGTATGCATCCTGACCCTTCTATTTCTGGTTCGTCTCCTCAAACACAGGATCCAGCCTGCTCCTCATATCATTTTTTTCCTCATACTTCTTTCAGCCAGTGATCTCAGGTCTCATTCTCATTTCATAGCTTTGGTACAACCATGCAAGGTCACAACTTTGACCTTTCTTGATGGTTCTTCCACAGTGTTCTGACAATGTGTCTATGCACTAAAGAAGTAATATTACTCCCAGCAAGTTCAGTTTTTGGCATGCCTCCACAGAACATTGACCTTTGATTATGTCCTTATCGTGTGATTAGCTTTCTCCAGGTTTTTCCAGAGGCAATGATCCTGGCCAAGTCCTTGATAGACAGTGTAATTGACCCTTAATAGTGAATAACACAGATTCTGAGCTGGATTACTTTTGAATACTGGCTCTGCCTCTTGCTAGCCATGTGACCTTGAGAGAGTCACTTAAACCTCTGTGTCTCTGTTTCCCAATTTGTGAAATGGAGATAGTAATATTACCTGCTCATAGGGCTGTTGTGGTTGAAAGAGTTAATAAAATTAACGTGTCTAGCACATAATAAGTGTGTCACATGTATTAGCTACTGTTATTAATATTACTGTCCTTCCTTTGAGGCGTGAACATGGGACTTATTAATTGCTTGACAGGGGAGAAAGCGAAAAGGATACAAGGAGGAAAAATAGGTTTGTATTTCAAAATATTTCATTTTACCACAAAGGTAATTATCAAATTACCATATTTTTGCTTTTGAAGTTTAATGTCAGTAGCTTGAGTTCTCTACAATTATGAATGCATGATTTCCACTTCTCCTGTATGTATACATCACTCCAGCCTTACTTTTTTTATTTCCAGAAAGTCATCAAGATTACCTTTTCCTTTTAAGCTTCAGAATTCCTGAATGAATGAATGAATGACAGGAAAACGTTTAAGGGGAAAGCCAAACACCAGCAATGCTTATGTTCAGTGAAAAACAAAGAATAGAAAAAAACACAACCTTGGCATTTTACAGGAATCTGAGTTAATAAGTGGGGACCACAAAACAAATAGCAAACAACTGCTTGAGTTACATCAGAATGAAAATAAAACAATGAACCTGGATTTCCAGTCAAACTATTACACAATATGATTAATTGCACTAACAAGTCACCTATTACACATTTTAAAAAATCCACTAGAGGATTTTAAAACAAAAGGAACAATTTTTTCAGAGTATAATTTTGATGCTTACACATAAATTTCATAGTTTTGCACCTCAGAGAATACTTCTGCTTTTCTAAAAGATGAAATAAACTGACCATTTCATCCTGGCAATTATTAACCTGTGCATTTTTTATAACTAAGAAAAATTGGCTTCTCTCCATATTTGAGTTGAAATATTTTAATTCGTAGCTTTATAGGTTCAATTTTTATTATCTTTAGTATTGACAAAGCAAAGCTTCAGATGAACTTTGGTTTTACTTTATCTTCAATTGAGCATTATTGAAGTAAAAATACAAAAATTCTCTGGATGAGCACAATAATAAGAGGTTAAAAAATCTGTATCTTTGTAAAGATATATTATTGGATCTTTCATAAAAACTCATTCAAATAGGGAGAAAAGGGAACATAGAGTATTGGGATTTGTCCTTGAATCTCCTTTTTTTTTTTTTTAGTTTTTCTTCTAGTTGAACCGATTTCCTCATGTGTATTTCTGGATTAAAGCCAGAATCAACATTGTCCCTATTTCTAATCAAATAACGGGGAAACAATTACAAATTCTGAATGTAGTTAGAGGATCCTAGGAGGCACAGTGTCTGGACCGAGCCTGAGGTATGTCTCTCATTTCTGACTTTAGGCAAGTTGTTTAATGTCTCTGCACTTTTGACATGATTATAATAACGCTCATGTATTGCACAGGCATAGCAATCACAATTCAAGAAACAACCGTCGGCTTCTTTCCACCTTCTCCTAGAGCTTAATACAACTGTTGGCTTTTCAGAGAGGTCAGGTTGACTAGCAAGAAGGCTGCTTCTGCAACTTGGAAAAGAGATTTAGAATTATAAATCCTTTCCAGTCCCTTTATATTTTGGATGAATCGGATGGGAGTTTGAAGTAAATGATAGGATTCGCAGTTTCAACATAGAAAATGGAAAAGAAAATGGACGGTATTATAATTTTCATATCAGAAGTAAAAACTTTGGAAATGTTTTTCTTTATTTCTTCTATGTGGTGATCAAGCGTATTTAGCTTTTTAAGGCTTTCATTGAGTATAAATTCTTGAGATAAGTAACAAAGGTACAATTATACTCTATTTTCAGAAAAAGAGGAAAAATTGGAAGAAAACCTAAGAGGAGTCTCTAAGGTTGTATTTATGGGTAAATTTTTAACTAACTATCTTACATTGAGGTTATAGTCCATTTGTGGATGCTAACCTATTAAACATGCTTTGTTCAATAACTTTTTCCTTCTTTTTTATTTCTTTTATTTTGTATCATTCTATAATGGCTCACTTAAAACATACCATTTTTTTTTTTCCTTTTTGTCTTTTTTTGTGTCCGGCAACGGATCGCAACCCTCAGTGTCACGCCCGTACCGGACCGGGACCGGCAACGGGATCGCAACCCTCGGTGCTGCGCCCGCACCTCGCTCAGCCAGTGAGCGGGAACCGGTCTGTATGTGGGATCCGAACCCTCGACGGGAGTGCCGCCGTGCTCCCAAGCGGCGCACTGTAGCAGTGTGCCACTGGGCCGGCCCAAAACATACCATTTTTGAAATTTTTACTTGCTACTAATTTACTTTTGTAATTGTGTTTTTATAAGTTACATATCAGCTGTAGAACTTTTCATTTCAAAATTTAATATTTTTATCTCTAAATTTACTTCTTTAAAAAAAGCCAGTCAAATTTAGCAGTGGTGTGTCTTTAAATTTAATGCAGTGTAATCAAGTAATTTTTAAAAATGCAGTGGGGAAGGAATTAGAATTTATAGTCTTAAAATAGTTTATATCAAATAATGCAGTCCATCAAAGAATAGCCATTTGAAAAAAATTTTTTAACTTTATAATAATTAAAAGTTTTGAAATAGCCTAAAACAAAAACATTACAAAAGAAATACAACTAATTGTGTAGGAGCTGAATAATTTGATACAACTTTACCACAAGCCAGATTTGCAGAACAAATAATGGTTTACTATAATGAATGATGGAAACCAGATTTTCAAAGCAAGTTTCTTAATACGTAAAAAAACATTTCTTCAATGTTGTAGGAGATATTGGTTAGAATTACAAATGAGGACACCAGAAAATTTTAGAGAACTGAACATATTCTCAGGAATTATTCTAAAGATAGTCAAATTAATGTAATGACTTTTAAATATATATATAATGACATTTTGAAATCCTTATTGTTTAAGTATTGCCAGACTAGGGGCTGCCTCCTTTCTCTGGGACAGATCATATTTGATTATTTTAATGGCAATGAGATGAAAATTTCAGAACACCAAGAGACAGAGACTGTCAAAACATTTTCATAGGCCTTTTATTTTCTATCAAATCTAATGCTAAGCAATAGTTATATGTTTTATCTTTACAATATAATGTTATATAATTTATATACACACAAATATATATGTTATGTATAAGTGCATCTCCCAGAGCACTTTCAAAACAGACTTACACTCATGCAAGAGCCAGAATCAAAATGTAACTTTTTAAGCTTTTTAAGTTTTTAAGCTAATTTATTCATTTTTGAAATAAAGAACTTGACCCCACAAATGCATAAGGGAACTTGATGAACCAAATAAAAAATAATTTTAACAGATAGCATTAAAGCAAATTTTGGAAAGCACAAAATCTTCGTGACTTTTGGTTCTTGACTCCTGAATATTTTACCTGATAGCTTGAAGTAGATTGAAATCATGATTTGGTTGCTAACACATAAGAAAAAGGTGGCATTATTTTTACTACTCGTTCTTAGCAGTTCCCTTTATCAAATAAAAAGCTTAATCAATAATACAGTGTATTGGTTCTCTTCAGTCAGAAGAACAATTTGAGTTGGAGTCATAAGTAAATGGTATTTATATTAAATTTTTATACTAATCTCCAAGATTAGTGTAAATACACTTAGTGAAAGCCTTTTTTATTTCTTTAAGCAAATAATTTTTCCTCTCAGCCTCGTTTCCTCAAGTGTTGATGATATTTGACTGGATGATCTCACTTCCTTTAATTATATTTTGTGTTCTAGCCTTGTGGAATAACGCTTTTGTGAAAATTTTCAGATTCAAAATGGAGTCATTGTGTTAAAATACAAAACCAAACCCTAATAATATAGAACGGGGGAAGGCCATGAAGGAGGGTATTTCAAAAAGTTCCTGGAAAGATTCATATTATCTTTTAATTCTGTTTTTCCATGAACTTTTTGAGGTACCCTCATATGCCTGATAACAAGAACTATCACAAAGGATTCTGCAAAACCATGACCTTTCACAAAGGCCGTTGCAACCTTACACAAAAAATACTTCTGCAAGGACACCTGCCTAGCAACTACCTGTTCAACCTCGGACTGGCATCTCCCTTGTTATTAGTTCTTGTAGCCAAGGTTAATTATTCCCAAATGATTATATAAACCTCTATCATTTTTCTGTTACAAACCTTTGTCTTCCTTTATCTCCCTGAATATGCACATAATTTATTATGGCATGCATATTCTCATTGCAATGCCCTATTCTTGATCAAATTCATTATTTTTGAGAGCCTCTTTCTGTTATTCAGTTGGATACTTTCTACTTTTAAAATCTCTATATATGTTATTAAAAATTTTTTTTCTTTTCTATCTTTTGCTTGCTTATAATCAAACAATTATTCTTATTTCTTATTTTCTGTAATAATATATATATATATATATATATTATTATTTTTTTTTTTTTTCAAAAGATGACTGGTAAGGGGATCTTAACCCTCGACTTGGTGTTGTCAGCACCACGCTCAGCCAGTGAGCGAACCGGCCATCCCTATATGGGATCCGAACCCGTGGCCTTGGTGTTATCAGCACCGCACTCTACCGAGTGAGCCACAGGCTGGCCCACTGTAATAATATTTTTAAAAGTTATGATTATATGCTTATGACCATGTAATTGATTACATGTTTAAGAAATCACCATTATGCAGAGGGTTTTTAAAAAAATTTTTACTACTTGAGCTTTATGGTAAATTTTAAAATGAAATAAATAAGACCAGAGGAGTATGACTTCGATTTTTTTTTTTAAGTAGCATAGCTGTTGTAATTTTTCTTGAGAAGTATGTTTATTGCCAACTGAAAACATGAGTCACACTAAAAATTTATTATGAGATAGCAGTGATAATGGCCTTAGCCCAGTGAGATAGCCAAATTTTAAATATCTTAGGTATTAAGTTTTCATTTACTTATTTTCTTTTAGGATTTTATAAATTCAAATATCTCTTATAAAACCAAAATAAGCTATCACACATAAAAATGTCATATTTGCAAATCATGAAAAACTTTATGAAAGGCATGGTTTATTAAGTGTTCTTAGTTATTGCTGGGAGGCTGAAGAGAATGTAGGGGATCTTATAAGGACATCTAATAAATATAAACACACAAAAGAATTTGATCTCCAGTAAGCAACTATAGAATTACAATAACATATACTAGGAAATTCTACAACTCATTCATTGTTTTTGTCAGCTGAAAGATGTGGGGATCTGAACACACATCTCGGTGTTACAAGGCTGTGCTCTAATAACTGAACTAACCGGCCAGCCCTCTGAAGATTCTAATTCAGGTTTACAAGTTTTCTTCTCATCCATTCAACAAACATTTTGCTGAGCACCTATACTGGGTTGAATCCTGCCCCCTAAAATATGTTCAATCCTAACTCCCATTATGTAGGTATGTGATCTTACTTGCAAATAGGGTCTTTGTAGATGTAATCAAGTTAAGATGAGTCTATACTGGATTAGGGTAGGTGCTAATCCAATGATTGATGTCTGATGGAGTTTGGATGCGTTGTCTCCTCCAAAATTCATGTGAAAATTTGATCCCCAATGTGGCAGTGTTGGAAACTGATTGAGTCATGGGGGCAGATCCCTCATGAATGGATTAATGCTCTTCCTGTGGGAGGAGGGAGTAATGAGTGAGTTCTCGCTCTATTAGTTCCCGCCAGAGAGCTTGTTGTTTAAAGGACCCTGGCACCTCCCCCCCCCTCGTTCTTGCTTCCTGTCGCCATGTGATCTGCTTGTACCTGGCGGCTGCTGCTGCTTTTCTACCATGAGTAGGAAGAGCAGCCTGAGGCCCATGCCAGATGCTGCTGTCCCAGAATCGTAAGCCAAATAAACCTCTTTTCCTTATAAATTACCCAGTCTCAGGTATTTCTGTTACAGCAACACAAAATGGACTAAAACAATGTCCTTATATGAAAAGTGAAATTAGACCCTGAGACACATAAAGGGAAGAGATCCATGCGAAGATGGCAACAAAGGGTGGAGTTATACTGCTGCAAGCCAAAGGATGTCAGGATTGTCAGCAATTACAGAAGCTAGAAGAGAGACTCAAGGAAGGATTTATCCCAAGAGCCTCTGGAGGAAACATGGCCTTGCTCACATCTTGATTTCAGACTTCAGAATTGTGAGACAATAAACTTCTGTTGTTTTAGGCCACCCAGTTTGTGGTAATTTGTTATGGCAGCCTTAAGAAACTAATACAGTACCTAACTACCTACCAAGCATTAGACTACAGCAGCAAATAAAATAGATCAAGTCCCTCACCTCATGGTGCTTACATTTGTAGACGGTGGTGGGGGTGGGCAGAAAATAAACACATATATGGACGATCCCTAACTTATGATGGTTCAATTTACAATTTTTCAATTTTACAGTGGGCTTATCAGTACCTAACCCCGTCGTAAGTCGAGGAGATCTGTACGGTAGTCCCGACCCCCCATCCACAGTTTCACTTTCTGTGGTTTCATTACCCTCAGTCAACCATGGTCTGAAAATATTAATTGGAAAATTCCAGGAATAGACTATTCATAAGTTGTAAATTCTGAGTAGTGTGATACAATCTTGCTCTGTCCCACTCTGTCCTACCCAGAACATAAATCATCCATCTGTCCAGCAGATCCACACTGTCTACACGACTGCCCATGAGTCACTTAGTAGCCATCTGGATTATCAGATCCACTGATGTGGTATCACAGTGCTTGTGTTCAAGTCACCCTTATTTGACTTAGTAATGGCCCCAAAGCGCAAGAATAATGATGCTGGCAATTTGGTATGCCAAAGAGAAGCCGTGAAGAGCTTTTTAAAAGTGAAAAGGGGCAGAAAAAATTGTATACCAAGGTTGCTCAGATGTACAGTAAGAACAAATCTTCTATACATGAAATTGCAAAGGAAAAAGATATTTGTGCTAGTTTTGCTGTCACACCTCAGACTGCAAAAGTTACAGCCACAAGCGTGATAACTTTTATTATAGTATATTGTTATAATTGATCTATTTTATTATCATTATTAATCTCTTACTGTGCCTAATTTATAAATTAAACTTTGTCACAGGTATGTATGTATATGAAAAAACATAGTATACATAGGGTTTGGTACTACCCTCAGTTTCGGGCATCCACTGGGGTCTTGGAACATATGCCCTGTAGATAAGGGGAGACTGCTATATAATATTTTATGACATTTGGTGATAAATGCTAAGGAGAAATCTAACCCATTGTAATAGAGACATGGGGTGTATGGATGGGGGTAGCGGTGGCTATTTTATATGTGGTAATAAGAGAAGGTATCTCTGGGAATATGATATTTAAGCGAAGACTTAAAGGATACGAGGGAGCAAACCGTGGAGATTTCAGGAGAGGAGCATTCCAGGTAGAGGCAACAGTCAGTGCTATTTCCCTGAGAAGTACGTGTATTTTGGTGTGTTCCACCAACATGGAACAGAGCCAATGTGGCCAGAGCAAAGGGACCATGGCAGAGCAGTGGGAAAGAAGATATATCCCCTGACAAGGCTTTGTTTAGACTGTTGTCCCAGTGTAATTCTCAAAAATGTTCTGGTTTAGAACATTAGAATCTTCCAATAGTAGCTTGGACCAGAGGTGTTGAGAAGGGATTGGATGTTATATAATTTTGAATGTATAGTCTTTCCTTGTCTTTGCTTTACTATTTTAACTTTCTTTATTTTTTAAAATTTAATTTAATTTAATTTTTTTTTTGTCTTTTTTTTTTGTGACCGGCCACACCGCACTCAGCCAGTGAGTGCACTGGCCATCCCTATATAGGATCCGAGCCTGCGGCGGGAGCGCCGCACTCTCCCAAGTGTGCCACGGGGTCGGCCCTTAACTTTCTTTAGAAAAAAATATATAATTTCTCTTCTAAAGGCATCCTGAAGATTAGATTAAGGCCAATCCAAGAGATTCCATGTGTTGACTTTGTGTTAGCAAATTTTTTTTTTTTTTACGTATTTTAAGTGGCATACACTTAATGTATCAATATAGGAGGCAGCACTCATATAAAAACAGGTTTTTGCTCATTTGTTTTTTCTCTTATTAAATAAGCCACAAATACTTTATTTTCAGCCTGTGTCTTTTGTCATTCATTTTACCATAAAAGGCTGTAATGATTTCAGCTGTGTTCTCCCTATCTAACCAATATGCAGTAATTTGAAGCATATGAAACTGCCATTTTTGGAGGCCAAAAAAGGGCTGGCTGGTTAGCTCAGTTGGTTAGAGTGTGGTATTATAATACCAAGGTCAAGGGTTCATATCCCTCTAGCCAGCTACCCCCCCCAAAAAGTCCAAACATCTGCTATTTCTTATAGTTCAAGCTCATATAGTAAGAAAGAATCAATCAGGCTGTAAGAAAAGTAGCCCAGGAGATTTGGAGGAGACTGCATAGCCTTTGGCAAGTCACTAGGCATCCCTGTGTTATTTTCATTGGGAGGTTTATGAAATAAAATAGGGCGGCCAATTACATTCTGCTAGAGTTTAGTGATTCTCAGACACGAATACAATATGGCTACAGATGACTGTTTTCCTCACTTTTCCAGCCCTTCTCCCCTTGATGATTTGAATGTAATATTGCAGCCTTGCAGAGGTACATTTTACCTGACTGGCTAATCCACTTGTGTGTAATGCCCCAGGCCATGCCTCCTGCTGGTATCCTTGTGGGACAAATTTTCCCAAAAGGCCCACTCAGCAATTTTTCTCTGCCATTATTAAAACACTTTTCTCTTATTGTGAAGGAAGACACAGTAAAGCATACTATAGGTTGGTGATTTTTTAGTGGTAGGGATTAGAAGACTTTACCTAAGAATAGTCAGAAAATGTACGTTGAAACTTTCCCATTCTAGTTTACTTCTGTTATTGTCTTTTTTTTCTAACCCTTCTTTACAAATATATTTTTCCTGCTGTACTTCAGTTTAAATAATGGTTATTCCTTCTTAATAAAATCCCTGACTATTGATTTATAACTAATCTAACCTGTTGTACTATTCAATGTTTAAAGAAAAAATTCAGCCACAGTAAGGGTTAAATTCTGATCACATATTTAGAAGTTGAAAGACACAGCATTCATACTGTTGTGCAACCGTCACCAAGCTCCTACAGTAGGCTCCAACACACCAGACCAAACCAGAATGGAGTCACTCGTGCTAGGTGCCACTTAATCAAACTGAACTTTGAAACAGGCCAGTTTTTCCCAAAACAGAAGATTCACAATAAGAAGAGGCCCAGTTACCTGAGCTGCATGATAATAACACCCTTCTGTTTTAGCCCTGTAAGGAAAGTCATTCTGAAACAACCAATCCTTTCTGTTCCCTGTTTCTTTTTCTTTTCTTTTCTTTTTTTTGTCTTTTTTCCGTGTCCGGCAACGGATTGCAACCCTCAGTGTTGCCCCCGCACCGGACCGGGACCGGCAACGGGATCGCAACCCTCGGTGTTGCCCCCGCACCTTGCTCAGCCAGTGAGCGGGAACCGGTCTGTATGTGGGATCCGAACCCTCGGCGGGAGAGCCTCAAATAAAAGCCAATTAGATCTTTAAACTAAATTTGTTGTAATTTTGTCTTTTGACAAGGGTTAATATTCCATTGTGTGTATACACCACTTTCTGTCCATCCGTTCATCTCTCGATGAACGTTTGGATTATTTTCACCTTTTGGCTATTGTGAATAATTCTGCTATAAACATTGGCATACTAATATCTGTTCAAGTCCCTGCTTTCAATTATATATATTTTCTACACTATGGAGGTTTATTTATTTTTCTTCTTAAAATTAAAATTTAAAAATCATAATTTTACCACAATTTTATAATAATATTTAGTAATATGTTAATGGAGAGAATTATCAATAGTAGTAAAGTCTAAGGATAATTGTCTTTTCTATTTTGAAAAAGGATAGGTAATTCAGAAGGCTGACAATGTAGCAGAAAACATAGGCCTTCAAGATATTTATGATTCAAGTAGGAAAATATTATATGTATTTGTAAACAAATAATACAAGCTCGGGTCTTCCATCCTGATGATCTTTAGGAAACTCTTCTCACCATCTCAGCTATTCTTAGGAAAAGTAGGCCATAAGTTTCCAATAAAATACAATTCGAAGTTATGGATGTTTAGTACAGACAATGACAGATATATTGATGACCAATACTGTTTTTCAAATGTGATTTATGGAGTGTTGTGTTGAAAGTAATTGGATCCTTTTTTTTTCTCTCATTTTTTTCTTTCATTCTAATGGAGGAAAGGAGGCACATGTTTTAGAGATTTGTTGTATTTTTTTAGGCATTAATTAGATATAGTTATGTTTAAATGAACAAGATTAAACCACTGGTATAGCTAAATCTATACGAAAATAAGCCTTACTGTAACTGTATTTGATTGCTATGCTCACTTTGAAAGGTGGAAATATCTTCATTCCATATATATCTAAAGTAAATGATTGTAATTGTAGTGAAAAGTTACTCTTCTGCATGTTCTTTCTTCACAAACAAAATCTGGACAGATGGACCAATGACAATGACAGATCCTTCCAAGAACTCCCAGACCAAAAAAAACATGAAACTACCCCCAGGATCAGAATAAAAATGTGTATGCTTGTCGCATCAGAAGTCTTTGGTTTAGGGTATTCATTTCAACTTGAAATTTTGTTCAGTTTGTAGATATGACCTCAACATCTGCAAATGCAAGGTTTAGGATACTACTGCATTGTAAGTGATGCCTCTTTAGGACAGTCGATGTTGACATCTTAAAGGGAATGACTTCATCTTTCATGACAATAATAAATGCTACCTAGAAAAGTTTTTCTTAAATAATCCTTAAATATTTTATTAGAAAATACTAATTGATAGTAATTAGAATATACTAATTGGCAGCAAACTTCTCCATCTTTTCTTCTCATTTATTAACTACTCTGTTCCTTTGCAAGTCTCTTCTCACCTCAGTCTACTCTCTATAAAAGCACATGGTGGGGGGGTGAGGTCTCTTTTCTACACTGAAAAACATTTTAAATGGCACAATTAAAGTCATTTTTTCTATATTTTAATATAATCTAATATTTTAATATATTAGTATGTTTAATAAGTTATATATGAAAGTATCCAGTATACCCAGCACCTGGCATAAAGTAGGTACTCAATACATGACTGAATTTTAAAGAAAAATAGTTACTGAGGTAATAGAAAGAGTAAAATACCAGAGTTCTGGGCCAGCCCGTGGCTCACTCGGGAGAGTGTGGTGCTGATAACACCAAGGCCCCGGGTTTGGATCCCATATAGGGATGGCCGTTATCTCACTGGGTGAGCGTGGTGCTGACAACACCAAGTCAAGGGTTAAGATCCCCTTACCAGTCATCTTTAAATAAATAAATAAGTACATACATACATACATAAAAACTAAATTCACTAATTAATTAAAAAATTAAAAATTAACAACTTAATGGCTCCGATCTATACAGCTGGATGATGGGGATAATAGCGCCTGCCTTACAAAGTTATTCGAGGATTAAGCAAGATGATGCTTATAAAAGTGTAGCACTGTTCTAGGTAGGCTGTAAAAAAAGTGTCACCAGAAGTAAAAAATGAGTGAAGTAAAATTATACAGTTATAAGTAGCAGGCTGTTCATTAATATATATATACCAGAGTTCTCCTAAATTGTTGCTACCAATTATATGGTATGAATGTGTAAAAAGGATGACGTACTGAAAAATAATGGGTCTACAGATCCTTATTAGAGCTTCTCTGTAATGAAAAACTGTATGTGTTTTTATGTTTTATCTAATTTCTTTGCCCATTTAGCTGTGTCATTTACTCCACACTTCACCTCTTTCCATACATTTTGGTTATTTTGTTCACAATGTTGGGTAAAGGGGTTAAGTTGTGACAAGAAAATTATATATTTTCACAGTCGATTAATTGCATCAAGTATTATATGGATTTCTGCCCAGTGTTGTAATATAGAAATTTGGTATTTCTCTTTAGATTGTTTAAGTAAATATGGACATAGAATGAAATTTAAAATAGGCCTCCCTTCAGAGAGAAGACCTCCTCTGAAAAAAATAAGCAAAATATTATGCCTATACCTTTCCCCTGTGCTTGAAATGAAACTTGCCAACCGGTGGACTTTTTTGGAGAATGAGCAGTCAAGGACAAGGCTCTTTTGTCAGAGTATCCCCCAATGTCAGTCTCTGAAGATCTTTTCCATGTGGCTACTCCGTTTCCCTAGAGAGGAATCCCGTGTTCTCTGGCCTGGAAGGTGGTGGGAGGAGGACAGAGCTGGCTGCTTGGCTACAGGGACAGAAGTAGCCTGGGAAAGTCTCAGCCTTTGTGAGCAACGTCTCTCCCCTCCCCAGTGCTCCTGCTGCTTTACCACCTGGAGCTTCTCTGGCTCAATCTCAACAGAAACTGATGGGTGGGAGAAGCAGCATTCCCCTGGCCATGCAAGGTTTAGGTGAGGATCAGCCCCTCACCTCCACCCTGCCTTCCCAGCTAGCCAGTGACTCCGGTCCTGGTCCTGCACCCATCGGTGGCCTGCGATGCGACTGAGCTTGCTTCTCACGGTGCTCCCCTCTGCTGCTGCCTGTCATTCAGCAAGAGCAGCTCTGCCACCTCCCGCACGTGCTTTCATCACTTACAAACCTGTTGACATCGTAGGCCAGGTGTTTTTCCTCTCTCTTCCTCTTTGACTTTGTCAATTCAAATCTTTACATATTTTCTTTACTCCTTGTTTTAGTAGGATTTTGTGAGAAAGAAAACTCAATCCAACCCAAAGTCCCTGACTCCTTCTTAACACCTATTTTCACAAACACTTAGCCTGTTGTTTTCCAATAGAGGAGGAAAGTATGTCAGTACAAACAGACTGTAGTTTTTGGCAAGTAAATCACATTTTCCCCTCCGAGGATTTTGTCTCCTGGGGAATAATTTCCGCAGAGGCAACAACTCAACTTTTATTGGGGTCACCACAATGAGTTTAATTCTAGGGATACAATTAGCAAGGTGTGGCCTTTGCCTTCAAAAATCTTATTCTAAGCAAAATAGCAGGGACAAAGGGAAGCGGTTGAAGAAAGACAAGTAAAAAACTTGCCAAACAGTAATTCCATCATCTGGCACAGTTCCTGGAACGTATTATGCACACAAACAATGCTTGCCGAGTGCATAAATGCTACAGTGGTCTGTAAATGTAGTATTATGAGAATCACAGCGGAGGAAGTAATTAATTTTGTCTTGAGACGTGGTCTGGGTAAGTCTAGTTTTATATCAATTACGTATGGTTTCATGGATACTTTAGTTATATAATCTTAAATTTCCATTCTAATATTTATTTTCATTTCTTCCCCCAAACACTCTCTTGCTGAGGCAACTACATTTTATTCTTCCACTGCACCTAGCATAGTGCTGAGCTGAAAGCTGTTGATCAATAAACGCTTGCTGATGCTACCGTTCCGTCGGACTGCTTCTGCTTTAGTGCAGCTGTCTCCTCTTCTGCTAAGTTAACCTAGTGTCCTTCGGGAGGAGTGCGTAACTCAGGGGCAACTAAATCACAGCCATATTCAGGAGTGAGAGTGACGTC
The DNA here is from genome assembly GCF_000696425.1 of Galeopterus variegatus. NCBI lineage: Eukaryota > Metazoa > Chordata > Mammalia > Dermoptera > Cynocephalidae > Galeopterus > Galeopterus variegatus. The sequence goes on from NW_007726889.1 coordinate 301,267, forward strand.
CATTGGAGAAGGCCAAGCAGCAGGGCCTCCATAGCTCTATGCAGCCTGTGTCCCTGCATATAGCAGGAGAAGCAGTGGACGGGGCCCTGGAGAGCACTGCCAAGGGGCATGGGCCTTCGAGGGGGCACGACCTCAGCATAATTGTCAGGTTTTTCATATGTGTGATCTTAGGGAAGCAACTTAATGGCTCCGATCTATACAGCTGGATGATGGGGATAATAGCGCCTGCCTTACAAAGTTATTCGAGGATTAAGCAAGATGATGCTTATAAAAGTGTAGCACTGTTCTAGGTAGGCTGTAAAAAAAGTGTCACCAGAAGTAAAAAATGAGTGAAGTAAAATTATACAGTTATAAGTAGCAGGCTGTTCATTACTCTCTGTAATGCACAAATTTCACATATTCTAAACATTCACATTGTATTTTGCAATGCTTCCCAAGATGGCCTTCCCACACCATCATTGGTTTTTTTGACCCCAGAAGGACTGAGAATTACCTACTCTGTGGGCATAGTTTTTTTTTTTTAAAAGATGACCGGTAAGGGGATCTTAACCCTTGACTTGGTGCTGTCAGCACCACGCTCACCATCCCTATATGGGATCCGAATCTGTGGCCTTGGTATTATCAGCACCACACTCTCCCGAGTGAGCCACGGGCCGGCCCAGCATAGATTTTTTTAAAAATTATGTATTCAGTGCTTAAATCATTGTTTCCCAAACTTTGCTGAACATTGAGATCAACTGGGGTCTTTAAAAAATTCCAAACCCCAATTGTCACCTGTAGACCATTTGATTTAATCCTTGGGTGTGGAGATTTTCTTAAAAAGTTCCTCGAGTGACTCTAATGAGCAGCAAACTTTAGGAACCACTTCTTAATTACATAAAAGTTGAGAAAGTGATACATGAAAGGACTAGTGATAATGGGTTCTATAAGAATAAAAATGGGCTAAAAATAAATAATCCAGTTCATTCCAGTTCTTTTTTAGCAGAAGTCATCAGTATAAAATTGTCAAGCTCTCTTACCTGCCCGTAATCCTGCTGACTGGGCCATTTGTTGAGCTCCTTTACTTGTCCATAATCCTGCTGACTGGGCCAATTGTGAAGCTAGGACTGGGTCTGGAGCTCACAGACCCCTCAAGCCCATTGGCCAGACTGGGTCACAAACCCTTCACATGCGAGGCTGGGTCACCAGACCCCTCTCACACAGGTCTATGAGCTAGGTAACCAGCAAACAGGTCCTTGGAAGCTGTAGGTTGGAAAGCATGGCTGTGTAGAGCAGACACCCACCTGAGCCAGTCCAGCCAAAGTGGCAGCACCAAGCTTGTGTACCACCTCAACCCACACACACACAATTTGTTTACTGAACCACCCCCAACTGGCCCTGAGGCAAGGGACCCGACTAAACCATTCTATTTTCCAAACAAAAATTCATTTAAAGATTATGCAGATGTTTTCTGTTTTTCTAGGCTCCTTACCTGCTACAGTTTATGAAAACTCACAGCTATGGCAGCACAGAGAAGCTATTTTGAGTATGAGCAAAATTTTTCTTCAAGACTCACAACTTCAAGATTGATTTAAAAAAATAATCTCAAGAAGTGGCAATGTTAATTTTCTTCCATGACTTTAAGCAGAGCTTAAAGTTTTATATTATCTTGATAGATTGCCTATACATCAAGACATTGAGAAAAACAATGCACATCACTTCTATTTGTTAAAATTTTCTGTCTGGCTAGGCTAAGGCCTGGAATCCTCACAGTGCCAATTGTCTAGCTCTTGTTCATGATGCCAATTGTAAAGCTACTCAACCACAACTATGCCAGTTGTGGTGCTCTTTTACCTGCTGGTAATCCTGCACCGACTGAGCCAATTGTTGAGCTAAGGCTGGGTCTGGAGCCCACAGACCCCTCAAGCCTGTTCACAGACTGGGTCACAAACCCTTCACATGCCAGGCTGGGTCACCAGACCCCTTACAGGCAGGTCTATGAGCTAGGTAACTGGCCAAAAGTTCCTTGGAAGCCGTAGGTTTGAAAGCATGGCTGCACAGGACAGAAGTCCCAGGCCGATGCCCGCCCACCTGCTTCACTAAAACTCCTCTCTCTCTGAAGAACACAAGAATCGCAACAAAACTAAACAGATACATTGGCATGCACGTGAACTAACTACACAACACACACACAATTTGCTTACAAAGGATGCTGAACCGCACCCAACTGGACCCTAGGCGAGGGCCCTGACCAAACCATTCTACTTTCCCAACACCTTCTTTTTTTCCTTTTAAAATAAACGCGGTCTTCCATATACAAAATAAGTTACTATTCATTTAGTATTTACCTTATGCCAGGCTAACAAAATATTATCTCAAAATTTCCATAGTGCAATTATTTTCACTTTACAATCAAGAGTATTTTAGCACGTTGCCTAATTTCACACAACTAGGAAATGATTCAACCTAGGTCTTTCTGCATATGAAGCCTGTGCCTTTTCTACACCATTGTACAAGCAGCACATTAGGAACACTAAAAGAGCTTGAGTCTTTCCTCTGTTTTTGTAATTAAACAGGTTCAATTCTATTGAAGGTAACACTCAGCATCATTCTATATGACAGAAGGCTGAGAAAGTCCAGGAGAATTTCCTTGGAGACTCAAATTAAGAATGGTCTGGGGCTTCATCCAACTTCCTAGAGCTACTTGAGTCTAACCCAACTCTGGTCTCATGAAAAATTCAAAGCTGATAAGTTTATAAAATTCTTTTGGTTCTTGCAGTTCTTTCAATGGGGAAAATGGAGAAGATGTTCCGTTTTATCCTTGTCTCCACTGCTCTGATAATGGGCAGGGAAAGCTGGGTAAGTTTATTGTGAAAACTATTATAGTATTTATAATGTCTGCTTTGCCCTGAATTTTTTTTTTTTTTTTTTTTTTTTTTGCCAGTTTTGCAGAAAACCTATAGAAACATGTCATTGAAAATACTTAACATAAAGGGGTGGGGGAAGAAAAAAGCACCTGGCACATAGTAGCACTTACCAGTACTTAAAAAAAAACTTTTTAAAGTAAAAAATCAGTATTTACAACAAATAAGTAAAATCTTCTTAAATTCACTGTGGTTATTTCATTGGTTACATAATGTTAGAAATTGAAAATTGTCCACAGTAATTAAAATTGGCCTTGGGCTTTCCAATATGAACACTACTAGTGTAAATTAATAAGATTATTTGAAAGTAACTACAATGAACTCTGTTTTCTTCCATTCATGAGTAAAAAGAAAAAATACTCATTTATTCAAAGCTTTGGGAGAAAGAAAACTCCTAAGTTACTTAAACAATAAGCTTACTAAAAGTTACTGAATTAGGCTCTTCTCAATTTTATAGAAATGAACAAAGTACCCAGCAGAATTTAAGGCAAGCTACGCTTTGTTAAAAATAGATAGACTTATGTATGAAGGAATCAGAAACAGAAAAGCTGTCTACCCCCAGAGAAGGTGGGGAAGGGTTTTTAAATCCAAGCAATTCCTCAATTGTGATGATTTCTGATATCTTTATGCTGGTTGAGAGGGGGGTCAGTTCCAGGAACATCCTGCGTGCAACTCCCAAAGGGGTCTTAAGGTTAATGTGTAACTTAATTTTTACAATTACAGGAAAATAAAGAATAGGGAGGTAATGATTAAGTTGTAAATAAAGCTAACAGTTATATTTTAACAAGCCTTGGGGAAGGGGTTTTGCAACTCAGTGAAATCTGTTCCCCTCTTATCTCAGTTTATTTTATCAAGGTGTGCCATGGGGTAATCATGTGCCCTGGGGGTCTCATGACTGAGGAGGGGAAAAGTAACAAAGTGCCCTCTGCAAGGAAAATGGAGTCAGTGTGGGTCAGAGGCCTAGCCCTATTCTGTTTCAAAATGGTATATACGGTCTCATAAAGATTGGGCATACTTGGCCTGTAATCCTTTCAATTGTTTTTAAGTTGCATAGTCCACTATACTTAACAATATCACAGCCAATATCCTACTATTGGAAAGCAACACAGGATTCCAGACATCATAAAATATTCTTTCTGTTCATTTTTTAGCCTGTATGACTCAAGGGGCTAAGCAAATAACTCTCTCAGGATAAATCGAAGACTGACTAGGAGGGATTACCAAGAGCAATTTACAAGAAATAATCCTAGAGAAATAGCTGGGAGCAATGTGGTGATTTGGACCTAGAGGTGGAAGGGAGGAGTCTCTACCATGCTTCTCCATTGCTCTGTGACTTTTGCCATTTTGAGGCTGAATTTCTGTGCTCCTGAAATTTATAGTCTGAATTACATAGAAAGGCAGTATACCCTTTTCCTTTGCCAAAAATAGGATATCTAATTTTGCTGTTTTGACTGTCTTGCAGAGTGCCTGGAACACAGTAGGTCGTCATATTTATCGAATAAATACAAGGTAGTACTTAAAGATAGGAACAGAAAGTTATGCAAACATAAATTGGCAAACATATCTGTCTATAATTGAATGATTATTTTAAGAAATAATTTGTATAAAGATAGTAAAAGGCAATTATATATTAAAATTAATAATTTCTCAGAAGTACACATTTATACTTATCCCAGGAGATCATGACATGAGTTGCAAATAGAAATGTCAAGTTACACATTTGTCTTGAGCTTTCTTTTCATTACTCCTAGGGACTCTCCTGGAACCGAGTACTCAGGAGCCTTTGTTGCAGCTGCTTGGCCTCAGTAGCTCTTCTAAGAAACCCACCTCTGCAACTTTCCCTAGTTCACCTACTGAATTTGCTGTATCTTTAGAGTTCTGATCAGTCAGATGCCCCATTAGAAAGGAGCTGACGTGTTATAACACCAAGGTCAAGGGTTTGGTGGGTGAGGAGCTGGTAAATTCTTTCACATGCAGTATTCTAAGGTTATTTGCCTTTTAAGAGAAGATGAATGACTTAGGCTGCACCCCTTTTTGAAGAAGCTGAGGGGAAAAATAACGAACAAAAAGTTAAAGTGACTCCAGTAGAATTTCCATCAACAGATAAAGAGGATAAGATACTCAGGGATATGAGGGTCTAAAACAGCATCCCTTATAAAGATGCCATATGTCATCAGATTACACGCATTAAATTATATTTTTGGAATACTTATACCAGAAGGTCATTCAAAAACCTTATTTATTTTGGAAGTTGACATACTAATGATACAATTAACTTCTGTAAAGCACTTTACTGTTTAGAAACACATTGGTGGCATCATGCAGAGATTCAGAGCCAGTCCTTGAACTGAATTTGAATCCAGATTCCTTTTAACCACTAGGTATTCATGAGGGAGTCTCATCAGGATTAAGCCCATTCCTACCTTATGGAATGGTTATGAGGATCAAATGAGACAACGACTATAAAGCACTCAGGATAGTCATTCTAATTATTTTATGTTATTTCATTTCTTGATTCAGGAGTTTTAGCATAAGCCATCATTTCGTATTCTTCAAGTAGCAAATAGTATTAGAACTTTTCGAACCACTTTGTGGTTGGAACAATATTCTGAAATGGGAGTTGAAGACAACATTGAATTATCGGCTTATCCAAATTGTTAACAGCATTTATTTTCCATGAAAATGAGATGCACATTACTTTGCAGGCTCTTGAGAACTGTTCCCAGGAGCAGGCACGGCTAAGAGCCCAGGTGCACCTGCTTGAGACCCGGGTCAAACAGCAACAGATCAAGATCGCGCAGCTTTTACAAGAGAAGGAGGTCCAGCTCCTTGATAAAGGAGATGAAAATAGTGTCGTTGACCTTGGAGGCAAGAGGCAGTATGCAGGTCAGAACTGATTTTTCTTAAGTGTTCAATAACTTACATCATACACCCATTTGCAATGATGGTGCTAGCTGTGCCTTAACTGCAGGTCTTGCTAAAAAGCTTTTCCTATTCCAGTAACAAGCAACATGAAGCATCATATCAATTTTAAATGTCTTCTACCACATTGTATCCTTTTCTCTCTATTATCTCTGCAGGGGAGGTTTAAAATGAATGCTAAGTATCTGAGAATTTCTATAGTTTAATAAGAAGTCAGGACAATAGATTGTTTAAATATCAAATTAAATATCAAAAGTGCAAATGGCAGATAATTGTGAATTTTACATTTGAGCTTTTTTTATTTGTGTATCTTGTTACCTTAATGCATTTTTCTCTCCTGAAATCCTGATATAACTTAGGATGGCAAATAAGGTAATAGAATAAAAGGGCAGGAAAGGAAAAAGAACCAGAATTATTAAGGAAAATAAAAGAGTAGTTTTTACATGTATATTTTATTTTATTTTTTTATTTTTTTATTTTTTTAAAAGATGACCGGTAAGGGGATCTCAACCCTTGACTTGGTGTTGTCAACACCACGCCCAGCCAGTAAGCAAACTGGCCATCCCTATATAGGATCCAAACCCGTGGTCTTGGTGTTATCAGCACTGCACTCTCCCGAGTGAGCCACGGGCCGGCCCTACATGTATATTTTATAGTTTAGTAATTATCCTTTTGATTAAGCCAATATTTACCCCCAGATAACAAATGATCTTAAACTGTGAATTCATTACACATGTCACTGCACAGGTCATTATTCTCTGTAGAAAACTGTCCATTTGACTTCCTCCAGAAGTAAAAGGCATCTTTTAGAGTAAACAAACAATGGTTGCCAGAAACAAAGAGAATGCTATTTAGAGCATTTTGTTCGTATGTCTGCCCTAGAACTACGAAGATATTATAATTTCTGGTTGTGAGTCCATCTTGTCAATTAATAGGGCACTTTGTAAGGTCTGAGATGACATTTAATGGACTTTTACCTTCCTATTGATCATCAGAGTGCCCGGAACATAGTAGATCCTCATTTATGAATGGAAGCAAAGTAGTACATGGAGATAGGAGTAGCAAGATAAACAAATACAAATTAGGAAATATATCTGACTATAATTGAAAGACTGTAGAGACCAAAGAGATGCCAAGCTTGTAAGAATAAAAAGTCCTTTTTTTTTTCTAAATATACTCACCACTGTACAAAATGAGTTGTGTATTAGTCAGGGTTCTCTAGACAGAATCAGTAGGATATGTTATATGTTGCTTTGCCCCACACGGATTTGTCACTCCACTTCCCCTGAGTGACAGAGCCGCAAAGGATTACTCAAAGCCCATCTCTTCTGAGCAGTGAGAAGCCCCAAAGTGGTTAATCTCCCCCGGAACCCTCAAGTGAGAGGCATTCCTTCCATTTGGGAAATTAACCACGAATTGGGGTTCTCTTCCTGCATTTATTCTCCAGACCAAGAAGTTACAGGAAGAGACATGGGGGGGGGGTATTGCTAAGTACCGTTTAACAAGTTTAACAAGAGAAGCTGGTAACATTCAGTAAAAACAAGTCAGATGACATTCCGTTAAACAATTAAGTGATCCACCAACAAAAGCTTGATCTAGCAAACATTCCTTTTCCCTCCAGCAGCTTCCCAGTATCTTTACATATCAATCAGTAACTAGTCTGTCTTTGAGCCAGCAACCTTGCTGTGTTACAAATCTTTATCTTCCACCAGAGACTTTATAGCCTGAGGAAAATTTCTTATCCTTTGCAAGGTCAATATTTGAAACTGCAAGGCTTTGGAAAACCAGGCCCTGTGAAGTACATTTGCTTTATGAATCCTCTAAAGTTATAAATATATGAGAGGAGATTAATTAGGGGAATTAGCTCATGCGATTGTAAAGAAAAGTCCCATGATAGGTCCTCTGCAAACTGGATGCTGGTAGGGTGGCTCAGTCCAAGTCCTGAAGACCTCAAAAGCAAGGAAGCCAACGGTGTCCTTGGTGTAAGCCCTGGAACCCAAAATCTGAAGAGTCTCGAGCTCTGATGTCTATGGACAGGAGAAAAGAGCTGTCTCAGCTCCAGCAGATAGAGAGACTCACATTTTTCCTCTGCTTTTGCTCTCTCTGGGCCCTCAGCTGATTAGATGGTTCCCACCCACATTGAAGGCAGGTCTTTCCCACCCAGTCCACTCAGACTCTCATGCTAATCTCTGCTGGAAACACCCTCATGGACACACCTGAAAAGATAGCTTTCCAGGTTTCTTGGCATTCCTTCATCTAATCAAGTTGACACCTAGAATTAACCTTCACAAGTTGTGAGAACCTTAGAGCCTATGCTTCAGTAAAATGCTCCTTTTTCTCTCCTTACCAAGATGCTAATCTCTTTCTGATCAAACTCCTTACCCTGGGCTTGTGACTCTCTGTTGACCAGTGTCTTGGTCCTTTACCCTCAATTCTTGGAGTCCAACTGCCCTCCCCTGCCTGTAGGGATCAGAGGAAGGCCAGAGCCACTGGCCTGTGGTGGTGGAGATGGGCACAGGGTGAGCATGGCCTGTGGTTCGGGAGTGTGGAACAAAAAGGAACCAGGAACAGCTCACATGAAAACAGGCTTAGGAAAAAGGGACTGTCTGAAGCAGTCCCAGGGGACAAGGAAGCAAGAATTGGACCCAAAAAAGAGAACTACAGTGAAAACTAGTCGAGACAGTGAAAGAAATCTCATGACAGCAATCTAACAGGAAGCAGAATAAGTAGAGATTCCTTGAAGACAGTGATTCTCAGCTGTGTCAACTCATTAGAGTCACCTGGTAACCTTCTAAAATGCCAATGCCTATCAAGAACTGTGAAGGGCCTGAGATTTTACTCTATTTGCAAGCTAACAAGTTAGCCTGCATAGACCCTAGCAGAAGACATGAGATTTCTGGGTCAGAGACACGAATTTTATGCTTGCATCAATGGCCCTTGTCCCCAAATACCAATAGGGCAGTATGGAGTAGCCCAGGTGAAAGACATGCAGTCAGTGGGCTATGTCACAGCTGAGGAACCCTGTGAGTAGGAACCCCCACTTCTTAATAATGGGTTACAAGGGGCCAGCCCGGTGGCGCACTGGAGAGTGCGCTGCTTGGGAGTGCAACAGTGCTCCCACCGAGGGTTTGGATCCCATGTGGAGACCGGTTCCTGCTCACTGGCTGAGCGCGGTGTGGGCGCAACACCGAGGGTTGCGATCCCGTTACCGGTCAGTAAAAAAGACAAAAAGGAAAAAAAAAAAAAAAAGAATGGGTTACAAGGAAATCTGCCCAACCTTTGCCCAAGGGAAAGATGTTATCTTTATTATAGTGGACAGCAAACCTGTTGCCTGCTCCAGGAGGAGACACTATCTTTATCTTCCAAGGCTGTTCACTATAAAACCATCCTTGAAAAAACAAAACACAAGCTCTGCTTGCAAAATGTGCAGAAAAGCAAGTGACCCATGGGGAACTGTCCACAAACTGCTTAGCTTTCACTCCAGACCAATTAAATGAGAATCTCTACAGCTTTGAAAAGGATTTGTGCTTTCACTGTTGGGGATAAGATGGTTCAACACCACCACCAGGTTAGACTTCTCATCAAATTTCTTCCCACAGGCTGAGAAGGGCCAACATTTCTTGGGTCACCTGATAGAAGGCTTCCCTTCTTTCAGGTAGGAGGTGGGATCCTGCAGCAGTTCTTCTGAATAGTACCTTTTCACTGGCTGAGGTCAGGTGTCCAGAAACTTCAGCTACCTATCCTGAAACTGTGGAAAATGTCAATAAGACACAGGTTGGAGGGTAGGATTTCACTGGGTTAATGGAGTCAATCATTATAGATGACAGGATTTATCCACAGAAAAGAATTTTGTGTTCCCTTTCCAGCCCTTTTCACCAAATGTATATGTTGAAACCCTAACCCACATTACCAGTGAATGTGACTCTATTTGGAAGATCAGGCCTTTACAGAGGTGATTCAATTAAAATGAGACCATTAGGATGGGCCCTAATCCAATCTGACTGATGTCCTTATGAGAGAAAATTTGGACACAAAGAGAGGCACCAGGGATACTCACACACAGAGGAAAGGCCATGTGAGGACACAGAGAGAAGGTAGCCATCTGCAAACCAAAAAGAGAGGGCTCACTCAAAACCAACCGAACCTGTTGACACCTTGATCTTGGACTTACGGACTCCAGAGTTGTGAGAACAATTTCTGTTGTTTAAGCCACCCAGTCTGTGGTGTTCTGTTATGGCAGTCCTAGCCCACTAATACACCTTGCATTGCCACAGATAGAAGCTTCTGGCCCAGAAGGCAGTACCTTCACAAAGAAAAGTCACTGGAAGTGTCATTTAGTTGGAGCTCCCCAGGGTTCAGGGCCAATTAGTGAAGTCTCTGTCATTGATCCACTTGAGGGTAACTTAGAGGTTCTTTGGGGAGATCTGCAGTTTGTTCAGAGCTGGTCTGACCAGTGGAATGTCAGTGGGGTCAGGGATGAAAAGAAATAGTAGAGCCAAGATCCACGAATGCTATGGGATAAAATGTTCTCAGTGGAGTGAAGTCTGGGGTAAATTCATCAGTGTTGAGATAAGCACATCAGTTGTCTGTGGGTATTATGAGGTAGGTTACTCAGCTACACACTCCATTCGGTCATTCATCTGGATAGCAGGGAGAGGACAGGTAGATTTTACATTTTGAATGTTGCTTCCTAAGTCCGGGAGACATGTTCGAATGTCCCGGTCAAGGTCATGTGGCTTTAAATGCATGGTGGAGGATGATCTCATTGATGAATAGATTGTCAGTGGCTGGTACAGATGGGGAAGGGATGAAGCATGCCATTTTCAAGAGTGTCTACCACCATCAGGAAAATGTATTTTCCAGGAGATGTTGGTCAATGAAAGATGTCATCCAGCATGATTCCCCCCTCAGGAGCATTTGAGGGTCAACAGAGGATACTGGAAGAACACACCAGCCCACAGAACAGTGCAGCATGCCTTCCTAAACAAGGCCTGGGCTATGGCATGGCATGGGCTTCTGCTCCCTGCCACCAAGTAGTTAATCAGACTTGCCACCCATAAGGTTTCTCATTGCCCACTAGCAAGCAGGGGATGGGGAGAAATGAGGCAGCAACTCTGAGACATGCTCTCAAATTTAAAGAGACATTATGTTTACTAGTTCCAAACATTGAAGAGGGGTAGGTACTGGACCTTTTTCAAGTTTATAGCAAAGGGTTCTCCTGTGAGCTAAAATCATTCCATTCTAGCATCTGGGCAAAAGCTGCATCCACCAGGAATAGTAGTCACCTGACTCTGTTACTTTTGCCTCACACAGGGTGATGGAGATGCAAAAAAAGATTACTCAAAGCCCATCTCTTCTGAGCAGTGAGACACCCCAAAGGGGCCAATCTCCCAGAACCCTCAAGAGAGAGGCATTCCTCCTTGGGAAACTGACCACGAACTGAGGTTCTCTCCCCATATTTATTCTCCAGACAAGGAAGTTACAGAAAAGGAATATAAGTGGAGTAATGGCTAAGTATAGTTTAACAATAGAAGCTGGTAACATCAGTGAAGTAACAAAGTGATATTCCATAATGCAATTTGCAAAAGGTTAAGTCAATCCACTAACAAAAGCTTGTTCTTAGCAAACATTTTCTTTCCCTACAGCAATTTCTTTAGTATGTTTACATAACAATCAAGTAACTTGTCTGTCCTTGAGCCAGCAACTTTGCTGTGTTACAATTCTATATCCACAACAGAGACATTAGCCTGGGGAAAGTTTCCTGTCTTTTGCAAGGTTAACATTTCTATATGTAATTTTAAAAGATTAGGTTACACCTGAAACCACGGGGTTTTAGAAATGAAGCTCTGTGAAATACATGTGCTTTATAAGTGTTAGTATACTCCACATGACCCTATTCACCAGCAGCCCCTATTACTCTGTCTCCTTCAGCACCCCAAGTCAGAAAAGGAGTCGGGGATTGGGGAGGGAAGATCAAAGGTGGCAGTGACCAAAACCCACAAATGTGTGATCACAGCTAGAGAAAGTGGGAGAGGTAAAAGAAAAGGAAAGAGAAGAAAAGAAAATACAAGAACAGCACAAAGAAGAGTCTTTGACTCCAGAGATGACAATTCTGGATCACAGGAGCTCAAAGTGGAACAATAAACAGTTAAAAGTATGTTTGGTAATGAAGGGGATTGCCCTGGAAAAGAGCCCCCTAGTATTATGAGTGGGTTGGCTTTGTGGAGGCAGCATTGGTATGGGATCAGAAATATATGGCAGAACCAGAGTTTGAACATTATCTGTTGTCTTGCTCCTCTTTTGCATGTTACATTCTATGTATATTAAACTTATTTCAATTTCTCAACAGTATCCCACTCTCCTAAGCCTATAGGACTTTGCATTAGCCCTTTCTTCTATCTGGAGCATCTTTTCTACGCTACCCTTTCCCCCCGGGTTGACTCCTACTATTCATTCTTAAGGTCCCAGTTTAACCCTCACTCCTTTCAGGAAACTTTCTGACTCTAAAGTCTGGATTAGATACCACTCCCGTCCACTCCAAAAGTATCCTTTGCTTTTCCAGCTTAGCACTTATCATGGAGTATTGTCACTGAAGGCTTAATCGTCTGTCCTGCTAAACTGTCTAGCTTCTTGCTGTACATTCAGCACCTAACACGGAGACTGGCACATAGTAAATGCAACACATATTTGTTGAATCTAATTGATAGAACAGATCAGGTGGAAGAAAGTGAAGGCAAACACTTTAAACAGACCCACAGGGACAGGCAAGGCAGTTATCTGAATTAGAACTTGAGAGGAAGGCAACAGGTTGGTCATTCAGGGACCGATCGTACAGATATGTGATTCCAAAAGTAGGTACAACACTGACCTCCAGGGCAAGGCATGGACAGATGCAGCTGAAGTACTGTGATTCCAAATTCCCGACCTCGCTTAAGACTCGGGGTATCTACTCAAACACAGATTCAGAGGTCAGAGCATAGGAGGAGGCAGGTAAGGAGATGTTTGTTCCCGGGGCTATGCAACAAGTCATGGGAAGACAGGCTTACAAGCTAAAAAATCCAGTTTCTGTGTTGAGAGCAGTGGGGATCAGACCTTGGGAAACAACTCACCAAGGAATAAGGCAAGAAATCAGTTACTAGGAAATTAAAAGGCTGAGATCAGAGTAGAATTGATTGTGCAAATAAAATTTAGATAGAAGAGTCATACAAAGAGGGTCCACCACAAACTACTATATTATCTGTGACTCTGTGTGTGTTATAATGGTAAAATGGAGGACAGACATTCTAGATGACTGTTGCTGCATATAACAGCTAAAAAATCCAGAAGTCGGGGCCGGCCCGGTGGCGCACTGGATAAGTGCGCCGCTTGGGAAGCGCGGCGGTGCTCCCGCCCGAGGGTTCGGATCCCATATACAGACCGGTTCCCGCTCACTGGCTGAGCGAGGCGCGGGAGCAGCACCGAGGGTTGCAATACCGTTGCCGGTCCCCGGTCCGGTACGGGGGCAACACTGAGGGTTGCGATCCGTTGCCGGACACGGAAAAAGACAAAATAAATAAATAAATAAATAATCCAGAAGTCAGTACATTGGCACTTAATATTCTTCATATATGATGCAAATATAAAGGAGTGAAAGAGGAAAAAGTATGAGTATACACACAGTTCAATTGTACTTTATTTTTCAGCATATAGGCAAATAGTACTTGAGAGCCTTCCAAGAACAGACAATAAATAAAATGCATAACACATAAATCTCAATAAGTATATAATACAACATAGTATGTATACCATATAATATTGTATAAAATATATAAGAACTTGCTCACATGAAAGTTTATGTTTTTGGTGTCTTTAAATTAGAAAAAAATTAAATATTTATATATATAATCTGTAGAAATATAAATTCTTTGTTTTTATTTACAAGTTGCTATATTATTACTAAATTAGTTATTTTCTGAATTCTAATTCATCTCATGGTAGAAAACATCTAATTACATACAACCTAGTAATTTGTGCAAACAATACACAGATCACATGATTTTTATTCAGCGTGTAATTAAAATGCATCTCTTTTTAAGCCTTGGGTGCTATTGAATTAAAAGATTCCTATACCAAATTCACACTAATTGGTTTCAATGTCTAGTTGCCCATTTTGCTAACTGTAGCCTTTGGGCAAATGTCCCTCGTATTCCTCATCTGTAAAATGGGAGTGATATGAATATCTGTTTATTTGTTGTAAAGATTAAATGAGTTAGTATATTTAACATAGCATTTAGTAAAAGAGAGACATTCAATGAATGTCTGCTATCTATGGACATTATCAGATCTTCTCTCACTTGTCTTCAGAGGAGAGAGCCCACTCATTCCACCCTACAAGAACACTGCACTCTCCAAAGAGCCAACTTACTTTATTCTCTTAGTTTTCTTCTGTTGCCTGGGGGTGAGGATGGCAGAGGCAGAGCCAGTTCTGGCATGTCCTGGCATGTCCTGGCATGTCCTGTAAAGTAGTGACTGACATTCTGCTGCTGGCCTTTTTTTGAATTTAGAATGTGGGGTACTCAGTACCTTTGGTTCTCAGCTTTGAGCTTCAGCCACCATTCTGGGACAACAGGAAAAAGCCCATCTGGGACAACAGGAAAAAGCCCATCTGGCACACTGTCATGTCACTTTTTTTTTTTTCTTTTTTTTTTTTCCATCTTTTTTCGTGTCCGGCAACGGATCGCAACCCTCAGTGTCGCGCCCGTACCGGACCGGGACCAGCAACGGGATCGCAACCCTCGGTGTCGCACCCGCACCTCGCTCAGCCAGTGAGCGGAACCGGTCTGTATGTGGGATCCGAACCCTCCGCGGGAGCGCCACCATGCTCCCAAGCGGCGCACTGTATCAGTGCGCCACCGGGCCAGCCCCTGTCATGTCACTTTATGAGGCTTAAACATTCAGCCTTCCAACATGGCTTGTTTTCTGCATGATCACAGGAACTAGTCACATCACCCAGTTCAATGCAATGTTTGTCAAAACAGAGGGCTGGAAGCCCTGGCCTCATTCTAGTATTATGTAAGTATCCAAAAATCCTTTTTTTTTTTTTTTTAAAACTCCCAAGAACGCCGAGCTCTCTAACCCTGCCCTTCTGCCTGTTCTCCAGGGGGTTGAGTTGGTTGAAACATTTCGAAAATCATAAGTTTTAAATATCTAGTTAATATTCTAAAGTCTATGTTGCTCAAACTTTCTTCTGTCATAGTTTCAGCCACATTTCCCACGGCAGGTTCCTTAACTTGTTCTCTAAATGCACTGGAACTGCGGGTGCTTTTTTGAAGTTTATCTAGTTGTTGGGGTTTTTGTTGTTGTGCAGTTGAAAGCTTTCCTCTGAATCTTAAGTTGTGTTTGGCATTTTCTTCTGGGTAGAAAGAAAATTAAAAACAAAAACAAAAACAAAACAAAACAAACTCACAATTGGCATAAAATAAAAACAAATAGAAAATGTTGGCTAAAACCTCTATATTTACAAAGTTGTCCAGAGGCAAATATTATAGCTAATCATTTCCATATTTGCCTGGGAAATAGTCTGAGCCTTGTGAGCCTTTACTATTGAGCTCCTTGGTAGGAGATTAAATGTAACCAAAGAGTTTCTTTTCTAACAAGGTTAAAATCTGCTTATTTTAATGAAAGCGGTATGCAATATGCTTGACCACAAGATGTAAGCTTTTTAGCAACATTGAGCTAATTTTAGATAATCACGTTCCTATTTTTTTCTTCTTGTTTCATTGCCAAAACAGAATCCTTTTTATAATTCAGCATGTATAAGAAACACTTGTGCTTCTCAATCTTGAAAATAAATATATGAATAAAGCCCAAATCATTACAAAGATGAATATCTCACCAAAGGGGTAGATATGATCCGGCACAGCCTTTATAAAGGGTTTATAAAGTGACTAAGGTTCTTTATTTTCTTTTCTCTTCTGACTCCTATGGCTTATTCAACCTATTTAATGTGTACTATATTTTATCTACAACAAAACAAAAAAGATATATAGACAATTTAGCATCAAAACAGTGAAATGAAGAAAGAACTGAAAGAATGAAATTATCCAATCGGGAAGAAAAAAAGCTTTTCTTAAAAAAGGAAATTAAGGGCCGGCCCGTGGTTCACTCGGTAGAGTGCGGTGCTGATAACACCAAGGCCCCGGGTTCGGATCCCATATAGGGATGGCCGGTTCGCTCACTGGCTGAGCGTGGTGCTGACCACACCAAGTCAAGGGTTAAGATCCCCTTACCGGTCATCTTTTAAAAAAAAAAAAAAAAAGGAAATTAAGAAACTTTTAAGGGTAAAATATGAAAGTTAGCAATGTTAAATTATAGTATTTTAATTCAAACATTTGTGGCTGGGTATTCTTGAGACTATCTCTTTTCAGAGGCCACTACTTCAGTCATCCAACAACATAGTTTTCGGGACATCTAAACAATAGAGTTCATTCTTGTCATATTCTCTAAATCTGTACAGATCAGCCTAGATGAGACCCAATGGATATTAGTTTATTCCACCCTCAAAAGGCTTAAGATACAGATATTATTTTTTTGATGAAGAATTGGTAGTTATGTTTGCTTCAATGGTCAAAAAAATACCATAGCAAAGAGGAATTCAGGGATGAAAGTAATAGCAGAAGCTTGCAGCTTTTAGCAAAAACATCTAAGAATGTGTGGACTCTTAAAAATTTCAGTGGGTTAGTCAAAAATCTGGTGAGACTGGGAGATTACTATTTTGAGTTCATTTCCAGATGTTTGGGATGATTTTTTAAAAGGCATTAAAACTTTTAGTTAAGTAAAACTTAAAATATGTGAGTAAGGTCCTTTTATGGATGATAGCATTTTTATAGACTTTTTATATATAAAAGAGCACACAGGTATCGATATTCAATGCTGTACCCCACAGATATGTACAATCAATTATGTCTCAATAAAAAAATACAAATAAAATAAAATAAATCTTTTGGTATTGTCAGAATGATTTATAATGCTCCAACCAAGATAACATGTATTAAATTATTTATTTGATGTTATTTTTCTACTTTCATTTTTAGCTTCATAGGAGAGATAAGTTCCACTATTCTGTCTGATAAAGCTATAAGTTTCACTTAAATGTACTATAATTAACTGAACAAATATAGTTTGTTTTTAAAATCATTTACTACAACAATCAGAAATGAGAAACCAGAGTCCTGTTTTACTCTTTTCCCATGATGATATCAAGGAGTCAGGTGATAATTAAATAGCAAAGGGAATAAGACTTCTACTATCCACTGGAAAATGTACACGATGCAATTTTAAAAAGCTGACATTATCTACACCATGTGTTTATTTCCATTGGTATTGAGTAATATCATTCAGAGGCTCCCTTAAAAAAAAATGACACATAACAAATGTTACGTTACTTTGTTTTGCAAACAGATTGCTCAGAGATTTTCAATGATGGGTACAAACGCAGTGGATTTTACAAAATCAAACCTCTCCAGAGCCCAGCAGAATTCTCTGTTTATTGTGACATGTCCGATGGAGGAGGATGGACTGTAATTCAGAGACGATCTGATGGCAGTGAGAAATTCAACAGGTATGTTAATTATGACATAAGAATTTATTTGGGGGCCGGCCCGGTGGCGTACTGGAGAGTGCGCTGCTTGGGAGTGCGGTGGCGCTCCCGCCGAGGGTTCGGATCCCATGTCGAGACCGGTTCCCGCTCACTGGCTGAGCGAGGTGCGGGTGCAACACCGAGGGTTGTGATCCCGTTGCCGGTCCCCGGTACAGGCACGACACCGAGGGTTGCGATCCCATTACCAGTCAGTAAAAAAAGACAAAAAGAAAAAAAAAAAAAAAGAATTTATTTGGAATAGCAAATGTGAGATTTACTTTTTCCTGGCTGGTAGAGGGATAGAACCTCAGAACTTGATGTTATCAACATCAACAAATGTGAGATTTATATTAAATTAAATCTTTTTATCATATCATGAAGTCTTTTAATTAGACAGAATTTTACTCTCTCTAAGTAAAAATAGTAAAAGTGAATTAACCTAATCAAGAAACTATTGGAGATGGGAGTAACGGGGGGGGGGGGGGGGGGGGGAGGTAGGCACCTTGGGTATTACAGATGTCTACCTGGATTTCACTAAAATCAGCTCTTACGTTAAATTTTTTAGAGGCTGGAATGACTATGAAAATGGCTTTGGAAATTTTGTCCAAAAAAATGGTGAATATTGGCTGGGTAATAAAAATCTTCACTTATTGACCACACAAGGTAAGGTTTGCCTAATGTCAAATTAATCTGAAATATGGGGCCAGCCCGGTGGCGCACTGCTACAGTGCGCCGCTTGGGAGCGCGGTGGCGCTCCCGCCGAGGGTTTGGATCCCACATACAGACCAGTTCCCACTCACTGGCTGAGCGAGGTGCGGGCGCAACACTGAGGGTTGCGATCCGTTGCCGGACACGAAAAAAGACAAAAAGGAAAAAAAAATTAATCTGAAATATAATAAAAGCAACACTAAAATATTTTTCATTAAATCATAGGCAGTGGAGCTAATTCAATAACTACTGTGATTTTCAGATGCTGATGATAACTTTTGGCAATAATCCCTGTATTAGTCCATTTCTGTTGCTTCTAGCAAAATACCTGAAACTGGGTAATTTATAAGAAAATGAAATTTATTGCTTACAGTTTCTGAAGCTGGGAAGTCCACAGTCCAAGGAACACATCTGTTGGTGGTGACAGTGACACAGGGGTCTCATATTGCAAGATGGTGGAAGCAGAGTGAGAGACTAACCTGCTCATTCACTGTTCTTAAAGCCCTCAGAACCATACCCCTGACCACCATTTTTAATACATTCACTGCATGGTCATAAATCTAATCACCTCCTCAAGGGCTCACCTTTCAATTACCATAAGAGGGTTTCCCACCCTCAACAGTTACAGTGCGGATTAAGTTTTGGTGGGACATTTAGCCCAAGGCAATCCCCTTTGTAAAATGCGGCTGTTTAAAATTAGGAATATAGGAAAAGAAACTAGAACTGGTTTTGGGGGCATGGGGCAGGGTAGAAGATTGTTTTCTCATACAAGGTTCTATTTCTAAAAGGGAAATGTAATATCATAATCATTCTTTTTTAATGCCTTGAGTGCCTGAAGATTATACACACTCTATCAGTTTCCTGTTGCCACAACACTACCTTGTAACAAGCCCCTTCAAAACTTAGTGGCTTAAGAAAAATCACCTGTCTTATTTCTCACAAATCTACAAGTTGGTTGTTGGTTTTGCTGGTCAGGGCTGGGCTCTGCTGATCTTGGGCTTGCGCATAGGTATGCACTCAATTTCCTGACCGAACTCACGACTCTGCGTTGGCCACAGATGGAAGGATTCAGCTCTGCTCCATATGGACTCGTTCTTGTAGCAGAGGCAGGGTTCCAGGAAAGGGAGTGGATGCACTTTAGTCTCTTGAAATCTAGGCTCGGAACTGGCACAGCCATTTTCCTTCTATTGATGAAAGCAAGTCAAAGGACCAGCTCGGATGTAAGGTAAAGAAAATACATGGGTACTTCAAAAAGTTCATGAAAAGATTTATATTATCTTTCAATTCTATTTTTTCCACAAACTTTTTGAAGTACCTTCGTAGAGAATAGGAGGAGTTACAAAGCTGCCTTGCAAAAGGGAGAGGTAAAGAATTGAGGAATTGGATTGTTCTGCAATTAAATACCACAATACACTATATATGTCCTTGTTTCCACACAACACCCATCTTTTATTTTGAAATTTTTTCAATGATATAGCAAAGTTGAAAGAAATTTCAATCTACCATATAGATTCAACATTAACATTTTACTGTGCATATTTTGTCACATATCTATCCACCTAGCCATCACTCCATCCATCCATCAACCCATCTTTTTTTTTTTTTTCCTTTTTGTGTTTTTTCATGACCGGCAATGGATTGCAACCCTCAGTGTCACACCCATACCGGACTGGGACCGGCAACGGGATCGCAACCCTTGGTGTTGCGCCCGCACCTCGCTGAGCCAGTGAGCGGCCGGTCTGTATGTGGGATCCGAACCCTCGGTGGGAGCGCCGCCGTGCTCCCAAGCGGCTCACTGTAGCAGTGCGCCACCAGGCCGGCCCCGACCCATCTTTTTTGAATATATATTTCAAAGTAAATTGTAGACATCTATACAATTCTCCCTATACTTTTACATTCCTAACCTTAACTAGGGTTTAATCTTTGTCTAAAATATCATTAGTTTGATAACAAATTTTCCAGGCTTCTATTTCCCATATTTTTTTGCTCCAATCCATTGTCTTCCCTACCTCAGTTGTAGTCTGAGATTGTAGTCAGCCCCACTCAGGTGTGTCAACCCTGAATGTTTCTTAAAAGACAATTAATTGCATTGTCCAAGAAAGCATGCTACATTACACTAGCAATGCACTAAATATAAAAGCAAGGGTTTATTTGTTCCATCCAAGTTCAGGAAAGCTATTGGTGTTTCTGTAGTTGTAACAGTCAATAGGACTACAATTATAAGGGTTTTTGAGACACTAGAATAATAGCTAGAGAGGATGGATAGTTCTAGAAGCCTAATAGTTTGTCCTTCTTGTGATCATTGCTCTCTAAATTTATATGAGGATTCCTTCAATGTATTTCTTATCCCAATTTTTAGTGTTTTATGTGAGATATATATAATATATCATATCAGCTTCAGTTTCTTTTGCATATTAATATTTATCTGGTTCTTTATTGAAATTGAAAACCTCAAGCAGTAACCCTTGGCTCCTAAATATATGAAATTCAAACATTATTTTTAAAATTATTATTATGTGCATATTTGCCTAGATGGACTTGCCAGTGAATCTTCCCCTTCATATTTTAATTTGATATTCAGGCTGGTTATTCTCATCGTAGCAAAATTGCACAGTATTTATCAGAACCAGGCCTCACAACCATGTATCACATCATCCCAAGCAAAAGGCAGTACCTTTGTCCCTGCATTCTTTAATAATGGGAGCACTTAAGGCTAGTAAATTGTCCCTGAAAATAGCTCTATCCCCATTACATACATTTTGACTGGAAGTGTTTGCCATAAAATTAATTGAGAAATAGTCTGTAATTGCAATTTTACTTATTTATTGACCAAAGGAATATTTAGATGATTACTCAGAAATTTGGGACTGATTTTATATATCTCTCCTATTAACACAAAGTACTTTTTAGGACAGTGACCTAGGCTGCCTTACTGTTCCTGTCCACCTCACAGTGTTGGCTCGTGTGACCTTTACTGCCTTAGAAAGCTCCATGGGGCAAGGAGTCTGTGGGATCAAAAGGACAAGCCCAGTGAGAGCCCATGCCCCTTTCTAAACTTGTTCCAGTAATGGGGAATTCAGAATTTTGTGCCCAGACAGCCTTGAGCTTGTTCCCAGGACATGTTCAGGCCTCTTCTTTGTCTGTTCTCCTGTGTTGCTGATGGGTGTACCCTTGAGCCCAAGAGGAGGCTAAGGAATAGATTTTATTATGGGTACGAACAGAGCTTGGATACATAACCTGGGATTCCACAAGTGCATCCAAGACCTCTTGTTGTGCGTGATGGAGATAGGGATGGAAAGAGAAGGGAGGCCGACCATAGACTGTGCCTGGGTGACGGGACCCAGCGAGTCTCTCTCTGTGGGCTCCATGTTCTGGCTTGGAACTCCAAGGAGTCTGAGACTCTAAATTCCAACCTGGTTTTATAGGTCATTGTGATATTTAATTTATCAAAATAGAATGATAGAGCATATATGATCTAACAGTTAGTTTGGTTTGTAACTTTCTATGCTCCTGACAATAGTTCTGATTCTGAAAGAGGAATAGTCTTTGTTATTTACAAACAATGGGACAGTGGGAAAAAGATGATTACTTGAAAATAGTGACTATTTCAGTCATTATTATTCTTTTAGAGAATGCTCTTATCATCTAGAATTTTTATTTTATAGTCTTTAAAATACCTCTTTTATATTTAGAGATTTATTTTTTTATCATATATCATTTTTAGCACTGTATAACAAAGAATATATGCCAAATAAAGGTTTAAAGTATTTGTAAAATGCTTTCACATCCAGATATCAACTCTTTTAAAATACCTTTTGACTCAGAGTTATTGATGTTAGCATGTTTTCCAATAATTATCATCCTCTATGCCATCAAGAATGTTGGTAGTGTAGCATTTCTTTTTTTTTTTTTTAAAGATGGCCGTTAAGGGGATCTTAACCCTTGACTTGGTGTTGTCAGCACCACGCTCAGCCAGTGAGCGAACCAGCCATCCCTATATGGGATCTCGTATAACTTCGTATAATGTATGCTATACGAAGTTATTACGGAGCCCGCGCCGTTGCCATGGCCACGGCGGCGCGGATGGGCGGGCCGTGAGCGCTCGGCGCAGGCGCGGCAGGCTCCAAGGGCGGTCCTCAAAAGCGCATGCGCGCTGCGCTCACGACCGCGGCAGACCCGAGTGGATCGCGCCCCGCAGCCCGCGCCGTTGCCATGGCCACGGCTGCGCTCCGTCGAGATCTGCGCAGGCGCGGATTGGCGCAGCATTTCTTGAGAGTGTTCCTCTATTGTCTCTGAAATTCTCTTCCAATGACATCCATTCTATATACTTTGATGCTAACACTCTCTTGATTTTATGGGTCAATATCAAAGGAAGGTTTTTTGATAACAACCAGGATTTGTATTTCTTCCTCAAATGCACATTAAAAGGTTTGCTGGCTGATCTTGGAGCACTACTAGGGAAAATAACCAAGTTCATGCATATGCAGACGATGGCAACTACATTGTGACAACTGCCTAGCTGCTAGAGATTATAAGACATTATTAACAGTCATTATTTATTTTTAAAGTCAACATTCTTATCAAAATTGAGAAAAAGAGGATAAACTGTTAAACTCCTTAAAACTTCTATACTTTGATTTCTTCATCTATTAACTAAATAATGACTTGTTTTCTGTTGTTTTTTACCAAGTAAATTGCACTAGCTTTTACCTATGATCAATCTAGTAGAAATTTTCTACCTTTAATATTGTGTACCCAATTTTTTTCAAGTAAAATACACAATAAAGTGTTCATGTTCTAAATACAATGGAGTCACTGAGTGTTCTCTGAAAACTGACTCTTGGCAGAAGGAAATAGTAAAAGTAAAAAAGCTGTGAATTGTTTTTAAGCTTCACTAGTCAATTCCATGTCACATTTAAAAACTACAATTTCTCGTTTTTCAGGAGACTACACTTTAAAAATCGACCTTGCAGATTTTGAAAAAAATACCCGTTATGCACAATACAAAAATTTCAAAGTTGGAGATGAAAAGGTACTAAAATTTTCAAATAAGTCACACCATGAATTAATGCTTAAAACATACAATATAATCCTGAAATCAGTGGAAATAAAAATATCCAATAGAACCTGTTGTTTTGTTTATTAAACAGACATTTTTTTTTTTAAATGGTGAAAACTGATAGTAGAACTTGCTTCTTTTTCTTTAGAATTCCTATGAGTTGAATATCGGGGAATATTCTGGGACAGCTGGAGACTCCCTTTCAGGGAATTTTCATCCTGAGGTTCAGTGGTGGGCTAGTCACCAAAGGATGAAATTCAGCACATGGGACAGAGATAATGACAACTACAAAGGGAACTGTGCAGCAGAGGATCAGTCTGGCTGGTGGTTTAACAGGTTTGACATTTTATAAACATAGTTGTAATGGTGATGATGATATCTCACTGGTGGGCATTAATTATAATACATGAGGTAATGTTGGTCTTATTTGTAATACTAGTATTATTAAGTAATCATTCTTATTAGAATTCCTCTGTGATAAGGTATTTTTGAGGATTTGTTCATTGTGCACATTAGTGAAGTTTAAAAGATATGTCATAGAAATAAGCCAGATTGCTACTTTTACAAAGACTGTTTGCAAGCTGAATTATGGATGAATTAAAAGGAAAAGTCCACAAATTCACACAAAGAATTAGAGGGCATGAGAAAAATATTTGTGGCATCCTAATAACCAGCTAGCTCTTCACCCTCCCATGTCATTACAAAATAGTCATTGTTATTGTTGCATTTTTCCACGTAGTACTATACTACTTTTCAATCATCGCCTTTCATGAATTCATTGAATCCAAGCCCCTCCCAAGGCAGAAATCTCCCATACAATATTCCTGAAACCTAATTCCACCCTGCAATTGAATGTTACTTTATCAGCAAGCTCATTCCTCTTCTGATTTTACAAAGTTCCTCCTTTTATTGACCTGAAATCTACCTTCTTACACTTCACCAGGTTTTCCCTCAGTAGCTACGGAGTAATTATAATTCCATATCAACATAATTCTTCAGGCACTGGATGAGAAGATATTCCTCGGTATTTTCTCTTCTCTAGGCCAAATGATTCCTTTAACTATTCTCCACCTAAGATGGTTTCCAGACAGCTTTACTTGTTGTAATCACAAATTTAAGGCAGGAATGGATATTTGATACAGAGAGTCTTCATCTATGAAAAGGACTTGATGAGCCTGCTGTGTCTGCAAAGCAGATGTGCTCAAACTGTTAGGCAATGTGTGCGCTTTGAACATCTTTTCTCTGTAGAAGGTGGGAGCCACCTTAAAATATCTGGACATTTAAATTTTCCATTATAGAATCTTTGGTAAGTGAGTATTTCTGGAGTACTAGGTTTTCCATAAAATTGAGGACAATCCATTTAACTTCATTGGTTATATCAATAAAGAGATATATGATAATTAATTTGATAATAACACAACATAAATATCACATAGTCTTACATGTAATTTTAGATGTCAAGAACAAAATTTACAGACCCCAAAGGAGGAAGAGGAACATTTAAAAATTAGTGATAACCTAACCAGCTTATCTGGATTGGTGCAATACATGTAAAACATTAACTCAGCAACTCAGACAAATGATTATTGGTTGATGGCTGGGAAAACTTTAAATGGTGGTTTAACTTTTGTTTGCTTACCCTTGAGATTAAAATAGTTGATATACTAGCGATTTAAAGAAGGGGAGGAAGGGAATTACGAAAGCCACGTCTTGGCAGCAGATTGATGAACACGTAAGTGCAAATTATCCAGGGAAGCTGGCAGTAGAGCAACTGCCCCACATCTTGCTTTGTTAACCCGTGCCACTCTGGCTAAGCACAAAGCTAACATTGTTCTGAGTCAGGAGGTTGTAAGGCTGGAGGTTGCAAGGTCATGTTCGTGTTTGCTTATTTTTGTTTTTTGTTTAAAGGATCTTAAGAATGGAAATGATTATTTTTCAAAACCCTACAAGTGGCCTGGGTTGTATCCTCAGATTTGCTAAGGCAGTAAAATTCAACAGTTTAAAAAAACTCATCTGTTGTAGAAATATCTCAGCTTTTGGAAACTGATAAATATTGACTTGTCTGAAAAATGGCAGAATTAATAGTTTGAAAGTTTTGATCATTTGTTAGCAAAATAAAAGGGTTTCTGAAGGATATTTTTCTAGGCTGATTGTTCTGTTTTCTTTTTTTCTTCCACTAGGTGTCACTCTGCAAACCTGAATGGTTTATACTACAGAGGCCCCTACGTGGCTGACACAGACAATGGGGTTGTCTGGTACACCTGGCATGGGTGGTGGTATTCTTTGAAATCTGTGGTTATGAAAATTAGGCCAAATGATTTTATTCCAAATATTGTTTAATTGTTCCTGTTGGGCTTCCATTTCTGCAGTTCATCTTGGTTTAAAGTGATTTGAAAAACTAATTCTGAACATACACATGTACGACAATGGCAATTGTTGTGTGTACTTCTATTACTTCTTTTTATTTTTCTTACTTGCCTTTATTACTTAATGTACTTTCACAACAGCAAATATGCAATATTCACCAAATAAAGGTAGATGGGTTAATATTTATTGAATTCCTATGTGCAAAGAGCTACAATAAGGGCTTATGTTGGATAAACAATAAAAAGTATAGAATATATACCATGACGTAGGAGCTAACACAAGCATACATGCCTAATAAATTAAGTATGAATGCAATTGACACATGACAACACACATGGCAAAATCCAGCAAATAATGGCTTACCAAACCAACTTCCTAGACAAACGTATTATTAGTAGGGATTTGAACTCAGGTCTCAGATTGCAGAACTGAAACTCTTAAGCACACCCCAGGATCTTAATCACTATAAAACATTAGTCATATTTTTAGTGTATATGTAGGTTATACACTTCTTTGATAGGCCTCATTTTAATTCTTATGCTTATCCTGTGAGGTATTATTATTTCCATTTAACAGAGCTAAGAATTTGTGGATCTGAGTTTTTGTAACTGCTCAAAGTTATAGAACTAATAAATAGGGAACAAGGACTCATTCCGAGTCTTCCAATGGTAAATCAAATTTTTCACCACTGTCCTTGAATTTCTTCTGGATGGAACTTGGATTGGTGCTGAGTGGGCAAAGAACCTTTCAAGTAAGAGTAAAAGCAGGAGTAAAGACAAGATATTCCATCAAATGTCTGTGTGCCAATTATGTGTCGGGCACAGAGGGTACGCACAGTTCAAGCCCACAGGGAGCTTAGTTTTGGTTTTTTTTTCCCTTTTTTTTACTGACCGGTAACGGGATCGCAACCCTCGGTGTTGTGCCCGCACCGCGCTCAGCCAGTGAGCGGGAACCGGTCTCCACATGGGCTCCGAACCCTCGGCGGGAGGGCCGCTGCACTCCCAAGCGGCGCACTGGGCCGGCCCAAGGAGCTTAGTTTTTTGATAAGGACATACACTAAGCATATAATTACACAAATGTAAATAACTTTAAAAGCTAAGTATCAAGATAACCAGAAAAGAGGATCTTGGGGGCCGGCCTGGTGGCGCACTGGATAGTGTGCCGCTTGGGAAGCGCGGTGGCCCTCCCACGCTTTGGATCCCACATACAGACCGGTTCCCGCTCACTGGCTGAGCGAGGCGCGGGAGCAACACCGAGGCTTGCGATCCCGTTGCCGGTCCCAGTGTGCCGCTTGGGAAGCGCGGTGGCCCTCCCACGCTTTGGATCCCACATACAGACCGGTTCCCGCTCACTGGCTGAGCGAGGCGCGGGAGCAACACCGAGGGTTGCGATCCCGTTGCCGGTCCCCGGTCCGGTACGGGGGCAACACTGAGGGTTGCGATCCGTTGCCGGACACGGGAAAAAAAAAAAAAAAAAAAAGAGGATCTTGAATGTTATAAACACAAAGAAATGGTGAATGCTTTGATAATAGATATGCTAACTATTCTGATTAGATCATAATACAGTACATGCATATATCAAAACAAAAAATTGCACCCTGTAAACATGTTTGATTAAAAAAAAAATAAAAAAGAAAAAGCTGGTAAGTATAAAGGAAAAGTACGTTCGTGGGGAATGTATACTAGGGAGACCTGACTTGGCTTGGGTGGAGGGGATCAGAAAAGCTTCCCAGAGGAATTTTTTGAGCTACGATCTTTTAACTAGGTGTATGTGGGGAGATCATGTCAGGTAGAGGGAACCACATGTGTAAAGTACACAAAATAGGAAAGTGCATGAAAACAAAAGAAGGGTAGAGAGGCAGTATAGTTTAGTGATCCTTAAATCCTTAAGCCAAAGATTCTTCCACTCCATAGCTTTGTGACCTTAGGTAGGTTATTCTCTTCTCTGAGCCTCAGCTATCTCATCTGTAAGATGAAGATAATAGTACCTGCCTCATAGGGTTGCTTTGAGAATTGTACAAGTAGAGTACTTAGCATGAAGCCTTGCACAAAGTAAGCATTCAGTACAAGCTAGGTGTGATTATCAGTGAAGTAGGCATTACAGGACAATAATAATAGATGTCTTTGACATCATGGTCACATAAAGATATTAAGGTTAGTGTACTTTATTCTCTAAACCATTGCTTCCCACAGCAGTGCTTCTCAAACTTTAACATCATACAAATGATGTGGGGATATTGTTATATAAATTCTGATTCTGGGGTTGGGCCTGAGATTCTGGTTTTCTAAAAATGTCAAGATAATGCAAATGTTGCTGGTCTAGGAACCACACTTTGAAAAGCAAGAACGTAGGAAACCATAGTTCTATAGGATATTAATAGTACAGGAAGAAAAGGGCTTTTTGACCAAATAAGTTTAACAGATGATATGTTAAAATTCAACAGATTTCTTCTCTTGAGAATTTCTCAGGTCCTTTAATATGCTAATGTGCATTCTGAAGTTCCAATGGGGACATATAAGATGCAGCATTTTTATTGTTTAGCTGCAAGGTATAAATCACCTGATTATGGAAATGCAAACAGATAGGGATTTGTTTATCTCACATAAGGAGAACTCAGGAGAGAGGCAGTTGCTGTCCTGAGTTCAGTGTTCAGCTGTGTGGAGACCGATGTCTCTGCAATTCACTTATTCAAAATCACAAGTTGTCTGCTGCAATTCCTGCTTTGTCTATGTTAAAATCAGTAAGAAAGTTGAAGGGTCAGCAGACTTCAGTTTATGCCTTATTGGCCAAAATTGTGTCATATGTTCACTCCATCTGGAAGTAAGATCAAGAAAGAGAATATTTAACTTCATGATCTCTATAGAATGTGCAGGCAAGAGAGGGTGTTTGCCCTAGTTCCTGAATGTTTGTTTTTTAATGTAGACTTGTGGGAACAGTGTTCCAAAGAGTACACTTTGGGAGGCTATAAATAATGGAGCAACAGTGACAATTTTAAATACAGGATTGCTTGCTCATGTAGTAGCCTGAAGAACTCACACAATTAGGAGATCAAAAGAAGAAAAGTTTTTAAAGGAGAAAAATATGACCCAACAGAGAAGTGGGAAAGGAGCTTTAAAAGTATAGTATTGCATAAAATCTCAGTGTAATAGTTTTTTTGTTTGTTCGTTTGTTTGTTTCAAAAGATGACCAGTAAGGGGATGTTAACCCTTGACTTGGTGTTGTCAGCACCACGCTCTCCCAAGTGAGCCACAGGCTCTAACCCTAGTGTAATAATTTTTAAGTACAGAAGGAATGATTAAAACTTTTTTAATGCCATAAAAAGATGGAGGAGAAAGTCTTAATAAAAGATCACTGGATTTAGTGAAAATGTTATTTGTGTTCTTAAGTCCACTTCAATGGAATGGTAGGGAGCCATGGCCATGAAATAAAAAAAGTTAGAGAGAATAGATAGGTCATTTGAAGAGTTCAAATGTAAAACAGGGGAACTGGGGGCCGGCCCAGTGGCATACTGCTACAGTGCGCCACTTGGGAGCGTGTTGGCGCCTCCCGCCGAGGGTTCGGATCCCACATACAGACTGGTTCCCGCTCACTGGCTGAGCGAGGTGCAGGCGCAACACCGAGGGTTGCGATCCCGTTGCCGGTCCCGGTCCGGTATGGGCGCGACACTGAGGGTTGCGATCCGTTGCCGGACACGAAAAAAGACAAAAAGGAAAAAAACAAACAAACAAAAAAAAAAACAGGGGAACTGGATTGAATTTATCTGCGGTCAACATATCAGGATGACCTCAGTCTAAAATAAATTACCCTGAAATTTCACAATTAGAGAGTTATTTATTAGGCTTTATCACTTTTTAAATTGCAAGAAGCTTTTTATTTGTATCAGCTGATTACACCTTAGGGTCAATAAAATCATGAGTGCTTTTAAGTGCTTTCTTTCATTCTTTCTTTCTTTGATAGAGCAAAGTATAGGGAAAATGCAGCATCCCACACAGTGTATGCCACAGGGTAGGAAATCAAATATTTGTTGACTGACTGAGTGAAGAAAGAAATTAAGAAAGGAACAGTATAATGCATATGAATTGTATAGTCCTGTAGGGGAGTGCTACTACAATTGATATTGCAGAATTCATGGCCACTGGTTATTTCTATGATAATTGAAACATTGGATATTATAAAATAAGGGCCTAAACACCGTACAAATTTAAGCTCATGTTGTTTTTTCTTTCTTTCCTCATTGCTGTTAAAAAATTTACACTTGAGGGCCGGCCCGGTAGCGCACTGCTACAGTGCGCCGCTTGGGAGCATGGTGGCGCTCCCGCCGAGGGTTCGGATCCCACATACAGACCGGTTCCCGCTCACTGGCTGAGCGAGGTGCGGGCGCAGCACCGAGGTTTGTGATCCCGTTGCCGGTCCCGGTCCGGTACGGGCGCGACACTGAGGGTTGCGATCCGTTGCCGG
Source organism: Galeopterus variegatus (assembly GCF_000696425.1). NCBI lineage: Eukaryota > Metazoa > Chordata > Mammalia > Dermoptera > Cynocephalidae > Galeopterus > Galeopterus variegatus. The sequence continues at coordinate 331,301 of NW_007726889.1, forward strand.
ACACGAAAAAAGACAAAAAAAGGAAAAAAAAAAAAAAAAATTTACACTTGAAAATATCCTAGAAAACCCTTTGCATATTGTAAAGTTTTTGTTAGTGTTTCATCAAGACTATGAAAAGTAGATTATGCTTTCATTTATGTTAGAAAAGAAAAATATTACATATTTCATATACATGTAGAAAAAATCTACATGAATACATGGCAGTCATTATCTCACGGGAAAGGGCTTGGACATGCGTTTCAAGGACGTTCTTCTTTTTATATTTTATACCTGTTAGTACTGTGTGAAGTTTTTTATTATGTGCATGTAATACCTATTTAATAATAATACTTTTAAAATAAGCTAAATAAAAAAAAAATAGGCTGTTGGGCCTAAGGAAACAAACCAAATGACTTTAAGGATACTATACTGTGAGGCTGATTATATGTAAATTTGGCAATTTAGCTCATTTCAAAAACAAAAAAATTCAAAACTAAACTGTTATCAAGCTGTGTTGTCAGTACAGAAGCCACCAGTCACATGTGGCTATTGAGCACTTGAAATAAGGCTAGTCCTAGTTTGTGTGTACTGTAAGTATAAAACATATAAAAAATTTTGAAGACAATACAAAAAATATGGAAAATACCTAAAAGATAATAATAATTTTTATACTGATCACATGTTAAAATAATACTCTAGCTATATGTTGCTAAATAAAATATACTATTACAATTAATTAGACCTATTTATTTTTATACTTTTTAAATGTCACTATTAGAAATTTTAAAATTCCACATATAACTTGCTTTGGCAGCTTGTATTATGTTTTCATTTGGACAGCAATGCCAGAGAATTTTTATTCAACCTATATTCATTATACGGTGTGCCCACAGTCTATACAAATAGTATATGTCTGTGTGGATATGACTGTTGAGTGAATTAATGTTAAAAAAAAAAAAGAGAGATATACTTTTCTTTTTTCAAAATATACCCAATCCAACATTTTTCAAAAATCATTTATCTAAAGCCTGTTGTGTTACAAACATAGTGGTGAGCTTTGCAATTACAGCATGCATTAACATGGTTTGCCTTTGAGGAAATGACAGCCTATAGGGAGGAGATGTTTCTTTTTTTAAAAAACATAATTAATTTATAGGACAATTCTGAGGCTATTATAAGCCTAAGATGTCACTACAAACTAGAACTGATATTATAAAATCATGTGAAAATAGGTTTACCCAGCTTAATAAATCAATTAGTTAATTAAAAGCTAAATATCCTTTCACTTTTCATTCATCTCTTGTAATGATTAAAAAGAGATTTTTGGATTGTGGGTTCTAACCCCATCACATGCATGTTTCTTAAAATGTAGACACATACACACATATTCACACACACATTTGCACATAGACATTGATTTTTTTTTTTTTTTTAAAGATGACCGTAAGGGGATCTTAACCCTTGACTTGCTGTTGTCAGCACCACGCTCTCCTAAGTAAGCTAACTGGCCATCCCTATACGGGATCCGAACCCATGGCCTTGGTGTTATCAGCACCAACACTCTCCCGAGTGAGCCACGGGCCAGCCCCATAGACATTGATTTTGAGAAGTCCTAATGGCCATGGTTTACAGTGAGATCACAAGTTCATGGTTGAGCATGTGTGGCAGATTTGAACACAACACGGCAGAATCCTATACTGGGTGTGCATTGTGCCATAAGGTCATGTTATTTGTTCAGACATTACAGTACAAGGAGTCTTCAAAAAGTTCATGGAAAGATTCGATCTTTTAATTCTATTTTTCTACAATTTTTTTTTGAAGTACCCTCATATGTAGCACTCATTAAACATATATAAAAAGGATTGATATAATAAAAATAAAAAACTAATATAAAAAATTAATTCAGATGGAAATTTTTCCAGTTACTAAGCCCCAAGTACTATTGCAACTCTAAAAATGAGAATTGTTTTTATTATTGCCTTTGGTATTTTATTATTACTTTTAAATTTTTTATTGAATATTTTATTGATACATTTTGGTTTTTTATAGGGTAAATTGTCTAGCTATGATAATATGAAAAGATTTGCAGGTGCTAAAAATCAGAATTCATAGACCAACAAACTGATTGAACTTGGAGCAATCACTTTACTGAACCTCAGTTTCCTCATCTGTCAGGGGTGGACATTAATACCAGCTTGAAAAAGTAGTTATGGAAATTTAATTGAATGAGCTATAGTGAAAGCATCTTGCAGAGTGTCTGGCAATATAGTAGGTCATATTGAATCTGACTAGAGAGTAAATAAAATTATAAGCAATAAAAGCATGTATTTAATATGCTCACGAGCCCAAATATTTATGTCACCATCTGCTTTCAAAACTTTCAATATTAGTAGAAACAACTGGAGAAAAAAGCAGGAATAATGTGGATATCAAATCAATTCTTTGCAACAAATAGGTCTTCCTGACCCCTGATACTTGGGGAACTAATTGTGTGTATGTGATACAACATGCCATATGCAGTGATGTGCATTTGACTCTAGGAATAAGCAAGCAAGTTTGCTTTTCTAAATTTTTTTCATTTATTGAAGAATTTCCTCAATTTAACCTACCTTCCCTTGTGATACTGGATGGCTGCTCTTTAATAATAATTTTTGAAAACCGTACAGTTTATTTTTCATCTGATAACAAAATAATCCTGTAGAAAAATTTTAAATGTGGAGATGTTTAAGGGGGAAATAAAGAACAATATTTATCAACCAGAACTAAAGCTTGTTAACATTTTGGGATGATTCTCTGATTTTATTTTTCTGTTGCTTTGATAACAATAATTGGGGAATCATGTTTGTTGTAGAATTTCATGTTTCTTTCCCTCACTAAATTTTATGATTTAACTATATCCTCAAGTTATTAAAATATCTTTTCATACACAATTTTTGATAGTTCTATAAAACATCAGAAAATGATTATTCCCATTTTTGACCATTACTCTTTTTTAAAAATATTTTTGTTATTTCCAATTGTTTGTTATAATAAAAAATGCTATAATAAATGTGTTTCTAATTGAAGGTCTTATTTGTTTGTTTGTTTATTTGTTTTTAAAGATGACCGGTAGGGGGATCTCAACCCTTGGCTTGGTGTTGTCAGCACCACGCTCAGCCAGTGAGCGAACCGGCCACCCCTATATAGGGATCCGAACCCATGGCCTTGGTGTTATCAGCACCGCACTCTACCGAGTGAGCCACGGGCCAGCCCTTGTTTTGTTTTTTGAATTATTTTCTAAGATAAACTTGCAGAAACGTGCTGCCAGTTTGATCACTTAAACAGTTATTGAGCACCTACTGTGTGTCAGACACTGTACAAGGTCATGGTGATATAATGAGAAATAGAACAGCATGTCTGCTCTCAAAGAACTGACAGGTCTAGTTGGGGAGAAAGACAAGTAAATGCATAGATGTTTATTCTACAAGTGATAGACAAGATGATTTGGGGTTTTGCTACTACCGAAGAAGATTAGAGTCAGGCTGTTTGAGACTTACCTTCTATCTTTGCCATTTTTAGGTTGCAAATTACTTTACATCTCTGTGCTGAATGTTGTCATCTCTAAAATATGAATATTATAGCTCTCCCATTGTAGTGTCGTGAGGATAAATGAGATAATACTGTGCTTGGCATATGCTATGTGCCCCAAAACCATTTGCTATAGTGATGATGATGATGATGGTAATGAAGAAGAAAAAGAGAAAAAGAAAGTGGTAATGGGAATTGGACTGCTGTGTGACCTTCACCTAGAGTTGAAGGTGTGAGAAGAGAGGATATGGTCAGAGAGGGTTTTCCAGAGGAGATAGCACATAAAATGAATTCTGAGTCTGGGTAAACTATATCTTCTACAAGAGTTCAGCAGTCCAGGTTTTTAATGCTACTGCTATTGAGAATACTCAAAAATTAGATGTTGAAAGCTGGTTGAGAGATGATCCAGTGATCTCTAACTTGGGCTCAGGGAGCCTTAGATTCTGACGACATGCTTCAAGGTCATTACAGGGAATAGGAAAATCTTCCCCTTTTTCCTTACATTTAGCACATCTCAGTGTTTATTTTATGTATTTCAGTTCCCCATAAAACTCTGTGATTTGTTTGTTTGGAAAAAAAAAGAAAGCTTTTCATGAACTCTCCTTCTTTCAACAGATCAAGAAATTTCTGCATGTTTGAGATGACAGGTATTTCTGTGGCCTTTCTTACTCTCTTGACTCAGATGAATTAACAAGCATTGTAAACCCAAGACTGCACCCTGTGTTCTAATGAATGTCAGCACTTCATTTTGAATACTGCCTTAAAAAGCACATACACCCAGTAAAAACTATGCTGGATGGTGTGCGAGTCCAAGACAAGCTTCAACCTTTCAGAGAGGATAAAAGAAGGAATTAAGTACTCAGTCATAACTAGCTGCCTGAGTCTCAGGCAGAAAATGACACAGGGTATTGTCTCCTTAACTTAACTCCTGAGGGATTGGCACCTTTTGCAGTTTCTAGGCCTTTCTAATTATAGGTGTGCTGTGTAACATTGCCTCCACCTGCACCTATAACGATAACAATATTCAGCACTTAACATTATCAAAGACCTTTCCAGCTTGAACTAATTAATTCATGCAATTCCAACCATCTGGGACAGATAGTATTATTATCCAGGTTTTATAGACACCGAAAACTTCAAAAGAGGTTTCTCCAAGGTCATACAGTGACTGGAATGAGGCCAAGAGTATATTTTAGAAGAACTAGATTTTTGAGTTCATTAGAAGATGACATCCCTGAACCAGTCAGCCGCCAAAAGAGAAAAAAAAAAAGATGACAATCTCACCGAGACTGTTTGGACTTGGAGGTACTTTGATTTTTTCCCTCGGAGTGCCAAACAGATACCCCTTTGTTGGATACTAGCTTACTGTTTGGTTTCTGCTGTGGTTTCTTTCCTAGAAGAAATAATTATACCCTCAGGAATCATCACACACATCATAATTCTTTGGAATACCAGGTAATTTTGGAGCTCTTAAAGGTGGCTAACATGTGCCCACTGTTTGATCTCTTTTCCTCTCCTCCTTTAGGATATCTACACTATCTCTTTTCAGTTGAGTGATATTAGAACACAGAGCTCTTGAACTGTAAAATGAAACCTTAGAAAAGTCAGCTAGTTATAAAGCCTTTTCTGTCCTTTTCTGGTGCCCAACTAATTGAGAATCTCAAAAATCACATACTTCTCAAAGAAGGTTCTTTATAGATAATACAAGCCTTTTAACCACTAGATTTTTAAAAAGATTAAAAATAGCCCATCTCTCCCTAGTTACAAGGAAGTTAAATTTGAAACAAGAGTAAGTAGCTCACTGGTGGAAAATCACCATTCCCTTTCAACTTTTGTCCTATTCTAACAGGTTTCAAAGAGTCATGTCCTCATGCATTGACTCATGTTGAACAAGCAGGAAATAACATATGTCTTAAAAAATAATACCTTTCTAAGAAGTCAAAAGCTGAGCGACTTTTATGTAGGTGATGATTACAAAAAATAAAGCAATGCCAAATTAAAATGAATTTTTAACAAGAGTTTCATGTTGATTCAGAGACCAGTAGGACCAGGAAAAAAAAATAATTCTGAAAACTTTCAGAATATATGAGGAAGTTGGTGAATATGATTAAAACCTTTTTCTAAGTACGGATCTTTTGAAATCCAGGTTTCAAGAACATCTATATGCTGTTTGGACGTGAGTCACCACATAGTAGGATGAGTAACTCACAGGAACTGGGAGTTTGGAAGGACTGTGTGTTTTACTCCCAAGGCTGTTTTGAATATCAAATTTTAGGCCTGGGTGATGGAGTTTGGATGTGTTGTCCCCTCCAAAACTCATGTGGAAATTTGATCTCCAATGAGGCAGTGTTGGAAACTGATTGAGTCATGGGGGCGGATCCCTCATGAAGGGATTAGTGCTCTCCCTGGCGGGGGAGGGATTAATGCATGAGATCTCGCTCTATTAGTCCCCGTGAGAGTTGGTTGTTTAAAAAGACCCTGGCACCTTCTCTCTCTCTCTCTCTCTCTCTCTCTCTCTCTCTCTTGCTTCCTCTCACCATGTGATCTGCTTGTACCCACCAGCTGCTGCCACTTTCCGCCATGAGTAGAAGCAGCCTGAGGCCTGTGCCAGATGCAGCTGTCCCAGAATCATAAGCCATATAAACCTCTGTTCTTTATAAATTACCCAGTCTCAGGCACTTCTGTTATAGCAACACAAAACGGACTAAAACACTGGGCCACTTAGTTTTTAACAATTTCTGTAAATCTGATTTGCCCCAAAGTTTAAGGATCCTTGGTATTATTCCTCCACATTCTTTTCATTCAGAGGATTTGAGTAGTTTTGATATGTTAGTTTATTCTTCCAAGAAAAACCTAAAAGTGATCAAAGTTATGAGAAGTTTGGATCTGTATTCTCACACAGTTTTTTGAAGCAGAGCAAGAAAACAGCAATTCAATGACGATTACGGTTTGCAGATGGCTGTCAGGTGTGTTCCCTAAATTCTTTAGCAGCCTGTTGAATATCAGTTCCCTGGAACCCAGATGCTCAGACAGCTGGTGAGTCCCCCGCTCATTCCTTCAGTCCCAACCTTGGACTGGACTACCTGCTGAGGGGGCGTGAATGCCAGCTGTTCCTAACTTAATAGCAAAAACTGGAGCTCATTGATCACTTTAATTTTGTCATAGGAAAATATTCATCAAAGCTCAGTTAGGGTGACATGCCACTTCTCTTAATACCTCTTCACCATCATCCAAAACTTCCTGAAGGAGTCTATTGAGTCTGCTGAGAGACTAAAACTTTTCCACGCTGGGCTTTGGCCCAGAGCAAAATGGTGTGGTAAACCGTGGGGCATTCTATTTGGCCATTTTCAGTGACTCTTTTTTTCCTATATCCATAAATAAAACCTGCCAAAACCGAGTCTTCAATAACAAGATGTGACACATCTTCCACAAAGAATACATTGTGGGCCACAGTATGTTCTAAAATATAAATATTTAAAAATAAATATTTGTACCTTTTACCTGAAAAATACTTTGTTCAAATTTTCTAATGTAACAGAAAGAAAATGTAAGAAGCCTTCCTCTGTGCTGGGAGGGGATGCTGTGACATGGTTGATCCAGAAAAGTTCCAGCAGTGAAGGCTATGAAGACACATGTGTTAGCTTTCTCTGGCACTAGTGTTGATGAGTTTGGCAAGAAAGGGGGTGCCAGACTTGAGGCCCTTCACAGGGTGGCTGTGACCTCTGTTCTGACGTCTTTATAAGACACTGTGGCCACTGTTTGCAGAATCGGCTGTGGTTTATGTGTCTTCTTCCTGCCTGCACAATGTGGGTCTTACAGAGTGGAGTGACTGCCTCTAATTGCTAAGTGGCAGCTTTGTGAGTGTGCTCCTGCTGCTTGCCAGGCAGGATTTCACTGTAAATTCACAGCATGCCTTTGCTGTCCCTGCAAAGCCATAGTTGCAAAGGATGCCACCCATAGACAACCTTAATGACAGATCAAGTCCTAGGTGTATCCAGGCTTCTTGCTCGCCTTCCTTTAGCCCTGCCCCCCTAAGATACTGGTGCAGTGTACAGGGACGCCCTCGACCTTAGTCCAGGGCCTTCACACTTGGCATTCTCTGCATCAGGCTGCTCAGGGGCTTCAGAGACGCACCATTTGTGGCCAAGTTCAGTCGCTGCATCCTCTCTCTCTGGGAATTGATTGCTGGGGACTTAGTCCCTCAGGTAGATTCTCTTGTAACTTTTCAGGTGTCAATTCACCAATGCTTCCTAATGGAAATGCCCTTCAATAATAAAGCAACAGCTTTATTTATTTTGGGTCTAACTTCACTGATGGGAATTGTTGGACAGAAAGAAAAGGAGTTGTAGCTGGATGCACCTTGTAAATCACATCAAAGCCACAGATACCTACTCTTTCAGTGCTCCACATCACCTAGTGCACACAGGACCTCATTGTCAGGAGAGCTTGTTGCAATATTTTCTATTCACTCTAATTTGGGAGTATTGCTATCAAGCTGAACAAGAAATTGAACATCAAGTTTGAAAAATCTAGCAGAATTAAGGTCTTGCAGTATCTCTTCCTCTGTGTTCAATATAGCAGCTGTTAGCAAGGAATATGTATTAACCGAAGTGCAGTTAAGAAAGGATATGCAGCAAATATAAAACACAAACAACATAAATAGCGTCATAACCTTCTAGGCCCCTAGTGTTTAGTTTAAGGTCAGACTCACTACAATCTCCTGAAAGGCTTGCTTGTTCTCTGAATAAGTTTTCTTGTTCCAGACTGTCGGATGACATGTAACTGCCAAGGCAGCAAAATTTACTGAAAGTTTCCAGTGTCAGGTTTCCTCGGAACAGGCTGGTACATGGCTTCAGTCTTCTGAAGCCGATTACTTTGCCATGGTGGGTGCTGACACTGCATGGTAATCTACCCGTACATGTACATAATGTTTCCAACAATTGAATAGTTGGAGGCGTCCATAGGGCATGCACTTGACTAAACTACTATGTTTAATAATCCCTTTTCCTGATGTTCATTAGACTTAAGTTATACAAACCTTCAGCTGGGGGGGTTAGGTATAAGCAGGCCTCTAGGAAAAGAGATGGGCTTATTAGTTCTGTGGGCCTCTGATATAAAAATTTTCATAGGACATTATGGTAGAGTGATCTTCCTTAAGTAGAGTTACCTTAAAAAGCACTATGGAGGAATTAATTCAATGTTTATTTGACAAATACGTTTTGAGTAACAGATGTGTTATCAGTGACAACAACAAAATGATGAAATATTCACTTATGCAGAGGTCATAGTCAAATATAAGAACACAATAAAGGGGCCGGCCCGGTGGCGCACCGCTACAGTGCGCCACTTGGGAAGCGCGGTGGCGCTCCCACCGAGGGTTCGGATCCCACATACAGACCGGCCGCTCACTGGTTGAGCAAGGTGCGGGGGCAACACCGAGGGTTGCGATCCCGTTGCCGGTCCTGGTCCGGTACGGGCGCGACACTGAGGGTTGCGATCCGTTGCCGGTCACGAAAAAAGACAAAAAAGGAAAAAAAAAAAAAAGAACACAATAAAGTAATTAGAATAAATTAGAATAAAAACACTATAACATAATTAGAATACCTTTGTATTTTGTGTTGCAATAGCAGCCTGTACAAAATGATCTGGAACCTCTGAAGAATGAGCTGCTAATTAGGTCTATCTCAGGGCAGGGAAAAAGTCAGTTGGACATAATTAATACAGTATTATTCACAAAGATAATGTAGCTACCAAAAATAAGCTAATATGATCTTGGGGTCCACTATTAGATGTACAGCATCTAGAATCTAGAATAGTAGATATAGATAGTAACAGTTAGTAACTACTAACCTATATCTACTATTCTAGCTTCTAGATGTTATACATCTAATCGTTCTAATACTTTGAACTTACCCAACTGTGTACAAAGTGTTGGGTTCAATTTGGGACCAAAATGAAAAGAATGTTAGTAAACCATAAGCCATAAGCTCATTCAGAACAGACCATTCACATTGGAGAAGATGGGCAATATTTAGCTCAACTGGGATATCTAGAGAGAACTCTAGAAGAAACACGCAAGCAGTCAGCACATAGCTGAAAGATTTTTATGGCAAGATGTGTTATACGAGTATTCCATAAGACTTCAAAAGTCAATTAAGGGCCGGCCCGGTGGCGCACTGGATAGTGCGCCGCTTGGGAAGCGCGGCAGCGCTCCCGCCCGAGGGTTCGGATCCCACATACAGACCGGCTCCCGCTCACTGGCTGAGCGAGGTGCGGGAGCAACGCCGAGGTTTGCAATCCCGTTGCCGGTCCCTGGTCCGGTATGGGGGCAACACTGAGGGTTGCAATCCGTTGCCGGACACAGAAAAAAAAGACAAAAGACAAAAAAAAAAAAAAAAAAAAAAGTCAATTAAATGAATAAATCAAAATACATGATAATGCAAGTAATTTTGACTAAAGTTAGAAAGAACCTCCTAAATTCAGAGCTATCTGCACAATAAAATAAACAGCTTCTTGAATTGATAAGATCATCACGGCAGGGTTTAGTTGACTGAGGCTGGACCTTTTGTGGAGAATATTGCAAATGCACACAGCATCTCCTGGGGGATTAGACTGAGTGTTCTTTTGGTCTCTCCCTAACCTTAGACTTTACGTTTTGGAGTTGTGGTTTTAATATTACATATTATTTCCAAAACACAGCAATTAAAGCAGATGAGTGCTCTTTTCATCTGTGCCTTTCAATTGTCTTATGACCAGTGTGTGACAGGAGTGGGTGATAAATAAATCACTTAGCAAGTGACACACAACATGTCATACCAAGGTCTTTGTAGCTATGTCATGAACATCAGTAAGGATATCATCATTCTCTACCATAAAATAATCTTATGATTCAAAACTTTTGAGAAAAATATAGACCAACACATAAACAAACAAGGTCAACATGTTGATGTAGAGTGAAGTCTAGAATTAAGACAGGGAGAGGAACATCACCAGGAAGAGGCAAGCCATGGTGCAAAAAGTACAGGAGAGTCTCAGCAAGAACAGGATACAGCTGACCCTTCATGTGGTGTTCGCCGTGTGCCAGACGCTGTGCTGGGAGCTTTGTCTCTGCTTACTCATCAATCCTCCTAACAACTGCGGTGAGCTAGGTTTTATAATAACCATCCTGTTTGGATGAATGAAGACACAGAGGCACAGAGAGGTCAAGTAATAAATGCCTAAGATCACACAGCTATTAGACTGGGGTTTGAATCCGGACATCCCAGCTCTAGAATCTACATACTTAACATCTAAACACACATTCCAAAGTGTCTCTCTGCAGAGGAGAAAGAAATGAGTCATGGAGGAAAGAAGCACAGGCAAGTATAAAGAAAATGACTCTGGGATAATGAACTAGCAATTTCAATTCTCTAAATTCCACTTTTAAGGAAAAGGTAAATAACTACTCTACATGAATGTTTTATTTAAAACCAGTAAAAAAATAAAAAATAAAAAATAAAGATTTTCTTAGCACAATTCTAATTGTCTGTTGGAATCATTTTAATAAATCTGCTTTTTGTGTGTGTGTGTGTGTGGATAAAATAGACTTTAAACCAAAAACTATAAACCAGGAAGGTCATTATATAATGATAAAGGATCAATCCAGCAAGAGGACATAACAATCATAAATATATACACACCCAACACTGGAGACAAATCTGCTTTTGAATGTTCTTTAGCCACTTGGCATTTGTGCCTCATGGATTGGACCTAACACCCCAATGATAAAAACCTGAAAGGATTCCCTTTGCAGCCATCTGCACGGACAAAAGAAAGAAAGTGCCTCTTTTCATTATTGCCTAGGTACCAAAGCCCAAACTCAGCTACAGATGAATTCAGGCACCCACAGACTAAGAACAATTAGAAAATATTGTCCTGTACATGACTGGTGGTGAGCAGTGGAAGAATAATTACAATCTCAAAATGATGTTCTACCATGTAAGCACTCATTGGCACTTGATGCTGTGAGTCAAGATAATTTAAGGTTCAGTTTTTTCTCTGAATCCCAGATACTTCTGTCCCCCTGATCTGGTATGGTCAGTGTTGAGTGAGAGAAGAGCTCACAAATATTCGTTACCATTTCTAATGTGTTGGAATCACAGAAACTTTAGTCAAACTGCCATGCAAAAATGTTAGTTGCTCCCTTCTACCTACTCAACAGGATGCATCTTGAACCTGAGGGTAGGAGCGGATTAAATTCTACTTTACCAGTTGCATTTAATATGTTCCAGTTCAGTTTTCTGGAATGCAGCACATGATACACCCAACATATTGTTAACATTTGTAGGGACATCACAAAAAAATTTTACTTTGGTAGATGTGACCCTTCAAACAATTTCTAAAAGTGTGTTCATTGAAATCCTGTGTACACACCCTAATCAAACACCACCTAGGGCCACTGCAACAATAGGAAAATGAAAGTCCATAGGAAAAATTTCAACTATTCAAGTCCAAATGCCCAATCTGTGTTACATTATGTATGAAGGAGTCCAAGGGGCAGGAAGGTGGAGAACTGGCCTGCAGGGAAGTCTGAGAAACATCTGAAGGCATCTGCAGGCCGTAAGCATGTGTCTTTTATTTATATAGCTTGTATTTTAGAATGTGGAAAACCATAAAATCTGACAGAAAACCCCTAATAAGAATCAAAGCCAAGGATTTGTGGTCAGCAGGGGCGCTGAGTGGGAGAAGGAGGGAATGTTTCCACTCCCTGTTCCTCTAGGTTCTGACTCACAAATTTAAAGCAATCAGAGGCAAGCATTCCCCAACAGAAAGCATATTCACTGCATGTAAGTTTCTCCCCCAAATGTTCTGATGTATTCACTGCACATAATGAATGCCATGGATAAAGTGTAATTTTACCATGTCAATTTCATATTAAGCATAGTCAGCTAGATCCTTCTGACTACATTAATACTTAAGACTTTTTCAGTCTTTTAATCTGCCAGAGCTGGAGATTATTATTTTCAGTTTTCATTTTTTTATTTTTTAAAAGATGACTGGTAAGCAGATCTTAACCCTTGACTTGGTGTTATCAGCACCACACTCTTGCAAGTGAGCCACAGGCCAGCCCCTCAGAGCTGGAGATTATTTAGCATGGAAATATTTATTGCATAATATTAATCAGAGATTAATTTGTTTCTTTTTTAAATTGAGGTGCACCAGTAAAGCACACAAATCTAACTGGATAGCTTGATGAATTTTCATATATATTCCACTGCATAATGATGAACTAAATCAAGATATAGAACATTCCAGCACCCCAAAGGCTCTCTCACACCCCTTCCCAGTCAATTACAACCCCCACGCTCCAACACTGAAACAATTCCTATTGTACTATTCTACCTTCTGTTATCATAGTTTTACCTGTTCTTGAACTTCATATATATATATGTGTATATACAAACGTGTGTGTGTTTGTGACAGAGAGAGAGAGTGAGAGAACAGTAGAGTGGGTTCTCTTGTGCCTGGCTTCTTTTGCTAAACATTTTATCAGTGAGATTCACCTCTTTTGTGGCATGCAACAGTGTGTGTGGTCATTCCTCTTTATCACTTGTAGTACATTCCATTGTACGAATATACACCAACATATTTATCCATTATACTGTTAATGTGCATTTGGGTTGCTTTCAGTTTTGGTTTATCATGAATATAGCTGCTTGGAACATTCTTGTGTATGCCTTTTGGTGGGCAAAAACATTGATTTCTCCTGCGTATGTACCTGATTCATAGAGGAGGCATATGTTTAGCTTTAGTACATTTTGCCAAATAGGTTTTCGATGTGGTTGTTCCCATATATGCCTACATTAGCAATGTATGAGAGTTCCAGTTGCTCCACATCATTGCCAGCATTGTTATTATCCAGTTTTTTGTTTTGTTTCTTTTTTTTTTTTTCAAAAAGATGACCGGTAAGGGAATCTTAACCCTTGACTTGGTGCTGTCAGCACCACGCTCACCCAGTGAGCAACCGGCCATCCCTATATGGGATCCGAACCCATGGCCTTGGTGTTATCAGCACCGCACTCTCCCGAGTGAGCCACAGGCCGGCCCCTTGTTTTGTTTCTTTTTAACTAGTCATTTTGATAGGTATGCAGTAGTATCTCAATGTGGTTTAAACAGGCATTTCCCCGATGATTAGGAAGCTGAGAACCTTTTCATATACTTATCCCATTATGGACATTTGGGCAACCTCTTTTATTCAAGTCTTTTTCTAAGGATTTGTAGACTTTTTTATATATTCTAGATATAACACCTTGTTGGATATAAGTTCTAAAAATATTTTCTCCCAGTCTGTGGCTTGGCTTCTCATTCTCTTTTAATGAACAGCTCTTAATTTTGAGTGCAATTTATCAGGATTGCTTTTGTGGATAGTGTTTTTTTGTAACCGGTTTAAGAAATCCTCACCTGTCCCCAGAAGAGGATGAATTTCTGATCAAGTACAAGATAAATGAAGGACTATCCTATTGTTCTGAAGTTATAGTACTTGATAGATTGTTTAGTGGTTATATTCCAAGAAAACAATTGTTGCAGAGACATAAATGAGCTAATCCTTTGATTTTAGTTGGCTAAATGCTTAGAAATTGTCTGATATTCTTTATCATTATACTATGTTTGTACTGAGCAAACATTCCTAACCATACTGTACAAGGGGTCTTTGAAACGTTCATAGAAAGATTCACATTATCTTTTAATTCTATTTTTATTATTTTTTTTTCCTTTTTGTCTTTTTTCTTGTCCAGCAATGGATCGCAACCCTCAGTGTCGCGCCCGTACCGGACCAGGACCGGCAAGGGATCACAACCCTCGGTGCTGCGCCTGCACCTCGCTCAGCCAGTGAGCAGGAACCGGTCTGTATGTGGGATCCGAACCCCCGGCGGGAGCGCCACCACGCTCCCAAGCGGCGCACTGTAGCAGTGCGCCACCGGGCCGGCCCTTAATTCTATTTTTCTACAAACTTTTTGAAATACCCTTGCATTACTTGGATGAAAGTGTTTCTTCTTTCTTATATATTATTTGTATAACAAAATATAAAAAAAGCTACAGTGTTGGGTGAAGAAAGGGATAAATAGAGCCCACAGGATTTTTACAGCAGTGAGACTATTCTGTATGAAACTACAATGGTGGATACATGTTGTTATGCATTTGTCAGAACTCATAGAATGTACAACACCAGAAGTGAACCCTAAACTATGGACTTTGGGTGGTAATGATGTGTCAGTGTAAGTTCATTGTAACAAATGCATGATTTTAGTGCAGGATATTGATAATAAGGGAGATAGGTGTGTGTGTGTGTGTGTGTGTGTGTGTGGTGGGTGGAGGGAGTCAGAGGGTATATGGGAACTCTGTAATATCTACTCAATTTTTCTGTGAACCTAAAACTGTTCTGAAAAATAAAGTCTATTTAAAAAAAAAATTACTAGGAACAAAAAGAGTGTAATACTCAATAAACATTCACTATATATCTTTGCAATAAAGATATTACCTGAATTTAAGGGCCTTCTATGCAATGGTCCTCTAATAGAGCACCACATTGTACATGCACCAAAAAATCACATTATACAATCGAATAAGTATATCTGTTTTTTTCTACATTTATAAAAATTCGTTTCAGGGCACTACACTAAAGAAAAGGACAGAAGGCCATTTATATGTCCTACTAGGAGAGCTAAGGTGTTTGAGGTAAAGACAGGTTCACCTTCATCTTCAACTTTTTAGAAAGGAAGCAAGCATGATCAAATCCCGGCTCTGTCACTTACAGACCA
Organism: Galeopterus variegatus; assembly: GCF_000696425.1. Lineage (NCBI taxonomy): Eukaryota > Metazoa > Chordata > Mammalia > Dermoptera > Cynocephalidae > Galeopterus > Galeopterus variegatus. Next base: position 346,645 of record NW_007726889.1, read on the forward strand.
GGTAACCTTGGACAAGTTTCTTAAACATCTCTGAGCTTCACTTTCTCATCTGGAAATAGGGTAGTAATAGTCTATATCTGACTGGGTCATTGTGAACAGTAAATGAATTAATGCACATAAGTTATATAGTAAGTGTCCAATAAATATTCAATTTTATTATTACCATTGTAGAGTACCAAACTTGGAGTAGTTATAATTATAATCAGTTTTAGATGAAGAGACAGTATGAGAGAATTTAAGCTTATATAATCTTAGCACTAAAGCTTGTCTTTAAACCCACATCTGTATATTATGGGTTTTCAATTCACCATGTGAAAATTGCAAATTGTTTACTATTTACTAAGCATTGACAGATCTGCATTTGGGTAAAAGTTAATGAGAAATAAATACAAGAAATACCAAAACTTGTCACCAAATTCCTTGAGTTACATTTTCTGTGCAGTTTCTTTTATTTCTAATTTTTTAAAAATTAACATATAATTGATGTACATATTTCTGGGGTACAGAGTTGACTATCAGTATTTGTGTATAATATGTGATCATCAAATCAGGATAGTTGGCATATTCATCATTACAAAACATACTGATTCTTTGTATACATTAACCAGGTAGTATTAGGACAAACATCTAAATGGAGAGTTCATCAAAAAGTAACTCTTTGTTTAAATTAGATTCAAAGTTTCTTGATGGCAGAGCAGCATCTTATATGTCATTGTACTCTTCGTGATAAATAGCAGAGTGCTGGGGCCTAGTGCTGATTTATTGATCACTGAGAAGACTTCATATAGCAATTTGTCTAGAAATGTTATTTTTAGATACTGTTATATTTTAGATTTACAGAATTTTGCTTATGTTTTCTATAGCCTGCTGATTTCTAACTCACCATACATTTTTATTTCTGCGTTGGAGAGTGAAGTGTTTTACAATGCCAGCGTCTCGTTGCTGATGTAACTATTAGGACAGTGATTTTCAAATTTTGGTCCCCAAACCAGCAACAGCAGCATCGCCTAGGAACTTGTTTGAAATGAAAATTCTTGGGGCCTGCCCCAGACCTCCTGAGTCAGAAAATCTGGTGCGTAAGGCCAAGCAATCTGTTTTTAACAAGTCCCCAGATGATTCTGAGGCATGCTAAAGTTTGGGGGGAAATGTGCTGGGAGAAGAATTACTATCTTATCCATCTGAACATGTGATGTAAGTTGATGTATTAGGAAAGTGAACTTCAAATTTCTAGAAACCGTGTCAAAGATAACCATTTCATTTGACGTCATTTGATTTGTTTGTCTGTTTATTGGACTACACAATTCACTTACATGATTCAAACTTTAAAAACACAAAAGGTATTCAGAAAAAGTTCTCCCTCACTCCTAGGTCCTAGAGGCAACCAAGATTACTGGCTTGTTTTATATCCCTCTAGGGTTATTTTATACATATACTAGCAAATATGAGTAGATGTACTTTATTCTTTCTTTACCTTCTTTTTTACATAAATTGTATCATATTCTATGCACTGTTCAGATGCAGCCATCTTTAATAGCACTCAAACATATATGGTTTCAACATTTAGTTTTGTGGTCTTTTTCATGTTTTGCAAAAGGAGTTTGCTTTCTAGAAACTTCTTAAAATAGAGATTTGTTTTGCATTTACCTGCTTCCACCAAACAAATGCTAATACTGTATACTAACAATGTGTTTTCTTTTTAGTTGATTTTCAAAAACATCATTTAAATGATCAAATATGTAGAATGATCATCATCACCAGGCACGCTTTCTCTGTCTCATGCTCAAAAACTCACCTTTGTACAAATGTCACACTTTTATCAATACACAATAAATTTAGTTTTCAGATTAAGATTTGAACCATGTGTTATTCATTCAAGAATGCTAGAATTTATTCCAAATGGTGCTGAAGGCCACTTGCTTTTAGCCTCCCATCAAGAGTTATATTGAAACTCCTTTCTGAATTTACTTCTGTTCTCCCACATGTGGCATAATGCCAATTCATTTTTCACTAAAAAATACAACCCTATTCTCTTTCTTTACTTTTTTAGCAATATTACCATCACGACATTTGATCTCTGCAAACAATTACCTAGTTTCTTCAAATTTCCCTTTAATATTCTTTAAAGGAGTTGAAATATTTAAAATAGCCCTTTTGTCTGTGCCAAAATGTTTCTAGCTGTCTCAAAATATGAACCAAATCATACCAAGGGACTTATCTTTTTATAATAAAGTCCGCAGTAGTAATTCTAAATTCCCTAACTTAGAATTCAAGGCCCACATTTTTCTGCTTTTTCAGAGAAATCTCCCTTAATTGAGCTTTCTACTCCATATAGATTATTTTTAGTTTCCTGTATCTTTGTGATATATTTCTCCTTCTATTACTTTAGGAAGGCTATGCTAGTCTGTCAAGTTGTTTCTTACCCATATCTCAGTGTTCCATCATGTGATCAAAACCCTTCTGATCACCACTATTTCTCATTTGTATGTGTGCATATTTTATCTTACTGAGATTCATACCCACCCAGTGAGATAAAAGATATGAGTATTGTTACCTCGTGTTACAGATCAGGAAATTGAGGCTTAGAGGGCTACATCATTCTGAATTCTTCTGTATTGGCAATCTGTTCTACTCACATGGCCCTCTATACTGCCTTATAATGTTATGTTTTAATGTGTGTATGATGGATCACAATTCAATCCCCTTAAATGTAGACAGTTTATCTCATTGTCCCTCATTGAACCTGAAAGGAAATTAGTAAATATTAGCTGTTTGACTTGTTATAATCAAAAAACCAGGGCTGGCCCGGTGGCGCACTGCTACAGTGCGCCGCTTGGGAGCGCGGCGGCGTTCCTGCCGAGGGTTCGGATCCCACATACAGACCGGTTCCCGCTCACTGGCTGAGCGAGGTGTGGACGTGGCACCGAGGGTTGCGATCCATTGCCGGACACGAAAAAAGACAAAAAGGAAAAAAAAAAAAAAAGAATCAAAAAACCATAAAACTTTGAGCTAAAAGGGAGCCTTATAAATCATTTAATGAGTACTTGTGTTTCTCAAAAAGGTTTGAAGTTCAGATAGCCCTGTGGGAAGCAGGTACAATGCTATTCATTTCTATCAGAAGATTTGAGATAAAATTACTTTAATTTTAAATAAATAATGATATATAATGATATGGAAGATAAAATGTAAAATTTTAAGATGAATCATGAAACAAGTTTTTAAGATGGAATATGTGACTTCAAAGAAACTCCAGAGAAATCTCAGGATTGTGACTGGCTGCTTCAGTCTACTGCAGACTTGGGCAGGGGAGTAAATGTTTTTTCTCTGCAGTTGGTGCTATTTCAAGTTGAGAAGCTTGAAGAGCAACCCTAACTGAGGTCTGGGGAGGTTAAGCAAATTGTCCCAAATCACACAGTAATTCAACCAATATTGATTCAGCACCTGCTACTAATTTTGCAAGCATTGGGGTTACGATGACAGCAAAGCAGACAAGGACACTAACTTCATAAAGTCTGTATGCAAGTGGGGGAGAGGGGAAGACAGAGTCGGTAAACTAACATTTAATATGCAGGAACCATATAAACCAGTCACTCTTTTGGTCATTCCAGCCGAAAATACTAAATGAAAGCAACTCAAATCTTTATTGCAGCTCTCCAGAAAATACTCAAGAGAGTCCGTTCTTACTGCACATCAGAGATTGTTAACATTTTTTTCCTGTATCCTGCATTCTCAACATTTCTCTGAGCAGCTACTCACTGACAAAAACTGATTTTCCCCAAATTACAATGTTACCTTTTATGCTGAAGGGACTTTGCATATGTGATTAAGTTAAGGATCTTGGCATAAGAAGATTATCTTGAATTATCTCAGTGGGCCCTAAATGTAATCACAAGTGTCCTTTTAAGAGGGAGGCAGAGGGATATTGGACTACATTAGAGGAGAAGACAATGCCAGGGAAACACATGTTGGAGTGGCGTGGCCTGGAGACAATGAACACTGGAAGTGAGAGACGCAGGAAAGGATTCTCTCCTGGAGCCTGCAGATGGAACCAGTCCTGCTGACATCTAGATTTTAGCATCTTAAGACTCATTTTGGTCTTCTGACCTCCAGAACTGTAAGATAATAAATTTATGTTGTTTGAAGCCACTAAATTTGTGGTGATATTTTACAGCAGCAATAGAAAAGTAATACAATCAATACAATGATGAAATGGGAAAAAAACCTGTCTCATTTCAAATAATTCAAAGCCACATGTTCTTTAGCTGGTGTAAATAGGAAATACATATAGTGAATAAAAAATGCTGAATAAAGATCATAGTATCAAAACGAGTATACATGGTTGTAAAACCCTATGGAATCTATGTTAAAAGTTTCCCTCTTTTCCTTTCTTCCCTTCTCTCTCCTTTTTTCCTTTACATCTTTCTCTCTCCTTCCTTCCTTCCTTTCTTCCTTCCTTCCTTCCATCCATCCATCCATACATCCATCCATCAGTATGGACTCATAAATTCTAACTTTATTCAATAGATTATAACCCATTACTACCATTATTTAAATTAATGCTCAATTTGCTCCAGTTTTGTTAGTGGAAGCCACTTCAAGCCAACTCCTATACCCTTTTGATATGTACCTATCATATTTTGATTATATCCTTACAAATACAATAAGGTGTTCCTGATTCATCTTGCATTTCTCCTGCCCTGGTTTTGGAATCAGCATTTTCCAAGGAAACCAGTTTCCGTTTATTGGAGAAAAGATATTTTAAAACAATGATCTGGGTAGCAGGTGTGCTCTTTGCTAGAGGCACTTCTAGGCCCTATGCATGAACCGATCTAGGAAGTTAGGCACACGCATTTGCATAGTGCTGAGGATTGAATGTCCCCCAAAACTTATTGGAAACTTAATCTGCATTGTAACAGTGTTAAGAGTTTGGGAAATTCTATTACGGTAATTGAAAAAGTGGGACCTTTAAGAGGTGATTAGATTGTGAGGACTATACCCTCATGAATAGATTAATTCACTGATGGTTTAATGGGTGGTCATGAGCTTGGTTATGATGACTTTATAAGGAGAAAGAGTGAGAAGATTATCTCTCTCTTGCTCAGCGCATTCACTATGTGATAACCTGCATTGCTGTGGAGAGTCACCACCAAGAAAAAGGCCCTCACCAGATGTGTTCCCTGGACCTTGGACTTCCTAGCCTCTGAAACTGTAAGAAATAACTTCTATTTCTTTATAAATTACCCAGTTTCAGGTATTCTGTTATATTCAACAGAAATGGACTAATACACATAGATACATATACATACATATATACACATATATATATTTATTTGCATGTCTATGACTATTGTTCCCTATGTCTATAAAGCTATACCTAAATATGAAAAATCATGTGTTTGTATTTGTACTTCCAATTCCAATCCAGTACCACAAGGTACACCTTAATTCCCCCTGCTCAATGTTTATAAATCACTTCATCAATAATGAAAAACTTGTCTTTCACTATCCTCAATTAATTCATACATTTTGCTCAAACGTAAAATACACAGAAAATAATTTCAGAATTGCTAAGCCATTGACAAAAGCAAACTTACCAGATTTAATATTTGTTTCAGGTTCTTTATCTTTAGGGTAAAATTTAAATACAATGAAATGCACCAATTTTAAGTGTACAATTTGATAAGTTTTGACCAATGCATACTCCCATATAACCCACACTGCCATCAAGATTTAGAACATTTTTTTTACCCTATAAAATTCTCTTATGCCTGTTCCTAATTATCACCCCTGCCAGAGGCAAATGCTCTTCTATTTTTTTTTTCTATCCTAGATTCATTGTTTTCACCATAGATTTTCAACAAGATTTTTTTAAAACCTATTCAAGAAAATCATATAAATGGAATTATGGAATGTATTCTTTGTGTCTAGCTTCTTTCGCTCAGCATAATGGCTGTGAGAGTCATCCACGTTTTGGGATGTATCAGTAGTTCTGTCCTTGTGGATAGTTTTTCACTGTTTGAGCATACCATAATTTGTTTAGCCATTTACTTATTCATGAGCATTTGGGCTGCTTTTAGTTTTTGGTGACTAGATATCTTCTTGTTCATGCCTTTTTGTGGTCATTTCCCTGATGACTAATCATATTGAGGACTTTATCATGTGCTTATTGGAAATGCATAATGTTTTCATTGTCATGTTTTTTTTTTTTGTCTTTTTTTGTGACTGGCCGCACCACGCTCAGCCGGTGAGCGCACCGGCCATCCCTATATAGGATCCAAACCCTCGGCGGGAGTGCCGCTGCGCTCCCAGCGCCACACTCTCCCAAGTGAGCCACGGGTTCGGCCCTCTTTGTCATGTGTTTGTTAAAGTTTTTTATCCCCTTTTTTTCTTGGATTGTGTCTTTATTAATAAATCGTAGCAGTTGTTGACATATTCTGGATACAAGTCCTTTGTCAGATATATGTTTTACAAATATTTTCTCCCAGTCTTTGGCTTCCTATCTATATTTTAGGTGTCTTTTAATGAGAAGTTTTTTTTTTTTTTTTTTTTTTTTTAAAGATGACCGGTAAGGGGATCTTAACCCTTGACTTGGTGTTGTCAGCACCACGCTCAGCCAGTGAGCGAACCGGCCATCCCTATATGGGATCCGAACCCGGGGCCTTGGTGTTATTAGCACCGCACTCTCCCGAGTGAGCCATGGGCTTGCCCCTAATGAGAAGTTTTTAATTATGATAATGTTTAATTTATTATTATTTTTTATTGTTGTTTCTCTGTCTCTTCTGTCTAATAAATGTTTGCTTACCTCTGGGTTTTCACAGTATGCTTATGGTTTTCCTTTAAAATATCTGTAGTTTTAGCTTTTATATTTAGGTTCATGATTTACCTTGAATTAAAAAGGTAGAAGTTACGGGTCTTTTGTTTCCATTAGGATATCTACTTTTCCTGCATGATTTCTTGAACACTTTCCTCTCTTCACTGAATTGCTTTGGTCACTTTGTCCAAAATGCAATAACAATATAGGTATTGGTCTACTTCTTTTTTTTTTTTTTCCTTTTTGTCTTCTTTCGTGTCCGGCAATGGATCGCAACCCTCAGTGTCGCGCCCGTACCGGACCGGGACCGGCAACGGGATCGCAACCCTTGGTGCTGCGCCCGCACCTCGCTCAGCCAGTGAGTGGGAACCAGTCTGTATGTGGGATCCGAACCCTCGGTGGGAGCGCCGCCGCGCTCCCAAGCGGCGCACTATAGCAGTGCGCCACCGGGCCGGCCCGGTATTGGTCTACTTCTGCTCTTTACTCTATTGCACTGATCTATGTGTCTATCCTGTTGCCAGTATCACACATCATGATTACAATAATTTATATTAAGTTTTGAAGCTAAATAGTATAAGTATTCCAGCTTTATCCTTTTATTTCACTATTGTTTTGGCTATTTTAGGCCCTTTGCATTTCCACAATATTTGTAAAATCAGACTGTCACTTTTACAAAAATGCCTGCTGGGATTATAGTTAGGGTTGCAATAAATCACTACCTCTAGATCAATTTGGGAAAAAATTGGCATCTTAACAATATCAAGTCTTTCAAAACATGAAAATGGGGTATCCCTATGTTTATTTAGGTGTTTTTTAATTGCTCTTATAAGAATTTGTAGGTTTTAGCATTGAGGTTTTACATATATTTTGTTAAATGCGTTCCTAAGTGTTTTATGTTTAATGCTACTGTTGATGGAATAATCTTTTAATTTGATTTGAAAAATAATTTACCTTTAGTATGTAGAAATACAATTGACAGTTTATGTTAATCTTATATCCTGAAATCTTGCTAAATTCACATATTAGTTCTAGTAACTTTTTGTAGGTTCCTTAAGCTTTTTCCATATATAACAATTATACTATCAGCAAATACGAATTAGTTTCTTCTTCTTTCCAGTTGTTTTTTATTTCCATTTCTTGCTTTATTGAACTGGTTTAGAATACCAGTGAAATAGAAGTTAAGGGGGAATATGCATCCCTGCCTTGTTTCCAATCTTAGAAAAGTAGCCTCTTTTACATCAAACATAATACTAGCTGAAGGGTTTTCATATATGCTCTTTACCGGGTTGGAGAAGTTTCTTTCTATTCCTAGTTTGTTGAAAGTTTTTACCACAAGCACATCTGTTGAAACTATAATGTGCTTTTTTTCTTTATTCTATTAATATGATAAATTACAGTGAATAATTTTGAAATGTTGACCAACGTTGCATTCCCAGGAGAAACCTCACTTGGTCATGATGTATTATCTTAGTACATGTTATTGGATAAATTGGGTAATATTTTATTAAGGATTATTGTGTCTATATTTATTAGGAACATTGGTCTCTAATTTTCTTTTTTCATAATATCATTGTCAGAATTATGCTGACAAGCCTGACGCAAGTTTGCGCCAAGCCAACAGCCGCATTTGCCACAGTTCTGTCTTCATCTTCACGATGTTTCCCTTCGCCAAAAACGCATTAAGTCATCTCCAAGTTCAAAGCATTCAACAAACAATGGCAAGGAAGAGCCATCAGAAATGTACACCTCATTTCCATGAAAATATGGTAATGCTGTATTAGCCAGTGGAGCCATGTTCTATATTGCTGTATGGATGCACACGGCAACAGAAACTGGAATAGAATGGAGCCTGTCCCCTGTTGGCAGAGTCACCCCAAAGGAGTGGAGAGACCAGTAATCATCCCAGCTGGTGTAATAGTGAATTGTTTCAAAACCAACTCATAATTGATGCCAAGTAAAACCACTGCCTACCCATTAAAATATGGCATTATTGAAGAAATAAAGTACGTTTGAAAAAAAAAGAAGAATTATGCTAACAAAGTTGGATAACAGTATTTTGGTGGCCTTATAAAATGAGACATATTCCCTTTTCCTGTTTTCAGAAAGATCTTGCGTAATAGATGTATGGTTATTCAGATTTTTTTTAAAAAGTGAGCTGAGATGCCGGGTACCAATCAAGCTTTATTAAAGGAAAAGAATCTGCCAGTCTGTTCTCAAAATGGAGCAGCCCAGGCCTGGGGGTGGGAGGGCTTCTACAGACTGTAGGGCACCCAGGGCTGGCTGAAGCAATCAAGGAGAAGCATTGTGGGGGAGGGGCATTGCACCCACGTGGAAGCAAAAAGAGTTTCTATTTCACAGAAGTCATGAGGCTTCTCGTAAGGGGAAGGGGGGTTGGGGGCCATTTTGTGCTTGGCCTTGCCTAAAATGGCGCTGGTTATGTTCAAGATCCATCATCCCCACCTTTTAAGTATTGGGAGAAGGGAAAAGGGGTGAAGGTCTCATTCTTCTGAAGCTACTTCCTGCTGGAGATGGGCGAAGATGTGAAAAAAATAAAAGATTTATGTTGGCAGGTAAAACGATTAGGTGGCGGGGTATTGGTTTCGTGTGGGGAGGCTGCATTCTTCTGGGGAAGGGTCGATGGTTCCCAGGGGCTGATATCCTCCTCCCAGGAACAATTTGGTGACCTTTTGATTGGTGAAGGCCCGCACTCATTCCTGTAAGAAACTAGAGAAACACTGAAAGAGGCAGGGACCGAGAAGGACAAGTCCCATCATGGTCAGGGGTCTGACGTGTTTTGTCCTGAGGTTCCCCCCCTCCCAATTGCTATAGCTCAGGTGAGTGGTTTGGGTGAAGCAGAAATGTTTCTGTTGGAGGGGGGGACTGGACTCCAGCAGAATCCCCTTTGGAAAGAGCTGTCCAGTAGTTTTTACCCCCATAAGAACATGATGTGGCCGTTGTCTGGTCATAGCATGTTGTAGGAATGTGTGTCAGGGATGTGAATGTGTCCTGTAGGGTTCCCCTGAAGATTCTGGGTGGCAGACCGGGAGGTTGGAAAGTGTCCTTCCACCCACCAAGACCTTGGTTATACGTTGTGAGCAGGGTGTGGCATGTGTCTCTGTTAGGAAAAGAAGCAGGAGGAAGAGAAAAGGCAAGTGTTCCAGGGCTGAGAGGTTGAGAGGGTGCATAGTAGGAAAAAGGGGTAGAGGGTAACCTTGTCAGGGGTGTAATCGCAGAGGGCACCCTGCCAGGATAATTCAGTCACCCACTCAAGGATGTCTTCAACACGGGAGGTGGTGGGTCGGGACCAGTCTTGGAGCAGCTCCTGTGTGAAGGACGTGAAGCAGGTCTGCAAGAGTGAGAGGATAATCGCCGGGGGAAAGATCATCCTTCTGGGATTGGGGGAAGCGTGGAGGTCCTGGAGATTTTTAATTTTGTGGGTCCTAAAATGGACAAAGTGTAAGAAGGTGTTGGGTTACGGGTTGAGCAGAGGGACCCCTCTGGCTTGGTGTTAACAGATTCTTTGGGTAAAGTTTCAGGTGCTAGTTTTACCAAGGATAAGTGATACCAAGGGGCCTTTCCCAGTACCTTTACTGCCCTGGGGGTGGTGAGAAGTACTGTAGAAGGCCCTTCCCGACATGGTGAGAGGGGCTCTGGGACTTGGGTTTTTTTGGGGTTTTTTTTGTCTTTTTTCATGACCGGCAACGGATCGCAACCCTCAGTGTTGCGCCGGTACCGGACCGGGACCGGCAACGGGATCGCAACCCTCAGTGTTGCCCCCGCTCCTCGCTCAGCCAGTGAGCGGCCGGTCTGTATGTGGGATCCGAACCCTCGGTGGGAGCGCTGCCGCGCTTCCCAAGCAGCGCACTGCAGCAGTGCACCACCGGGCCGGCCCAGGGACTTGGGTTTTAATATACACTTGCTATCCCAGGCTCAGTTTAAAATCTGAGGGGGTGGTGTGGAAAGGATGAGGTAATAGAAGGTTGGCCTGTTCCCAAAGATCCCTAATGAGCAAAAGAGCAGGGAGATACTGGCCTAGAGGCTATGAGCTAGAAGGGAGAGGTGTGAAAGTGAAGGGTCTACTGTACATAAGCTCAAAGGGGCTGAGGCCTGTGGGTTTGCAGGGGGCAATTTGCAAGCGAGTAAGTGCTAGAGGGAGAAGTTGGGTCCAAGGGAGGTGAAGTTCCATGCACAGCTTGGTGAGGTGTGTTTTTATGAGGTGCTTGGCTTTTTCTACTTTGCTGATGACTGAGGCTGGTATGGTATATGTAAATCCCACTTGATATATAAGGCCTGTGCCATGAGTTGTGTAATCTGGGAAATGAACGCTGGGCCATTATCAGACTGGAGGCTGGTGGGCAAGTCAAAACAAGGGATGATTTCTGAGGTGAGAGCATGTGCTACTGCAGTAGCATCCTCTGAAGTGCAGGGAAAGGCCTCAATCCAACCTGAAAAGGTATCTACTAAGGTGAGAAGATAGTGTGTCCTTTTGTGGGGAGGCATGTGAGTAAAGTCTATTTGCCAATCCTGGCCATGAGTGTACACTCTGGCCTGGTGGGTGGGAAGGGACTGAACTTGGAGGCCACCTTCATTGCAGCAACAAGTCCACAAAGGGCAATTTTGAGTGATTTGTTTATAGGTAACTTGGGCATGTGGGGAGAGTAACATAAGGGCTGAAGAAGGCGTAGTCGGGGTTCATAGCCTGTATGAACTGAATTATGCAAATCTAAAAGGATTTGCTCAGCTTGTGTGGTAGGGAGGACATAGCGACCGGAGAGAGATGATTTGCATTCTCTCTCTTCTCTTGCTTTCTCCCCTGCTTCCCCCAATTCTATCAGCCTTGCCAGGGACGTATCCTCTTTATTAATCTTTTCAAAGAATCAACTTTGGCTTTGTTAATTTTCTCTATTGTGTCTACTTTCTATATAGTGAATTTTAATTCTTATTTATATTATTCTCTTTCACTTACTTTGGACTTAATTAGTCCTTGTTTTTCCAGCTTTTAGGGCAGAAACTTAGATCATTGACTTGAAAATTTTCTCCTAATATAGATATTTAAAGCTCTAAATTTTCTTCTAAAGCATGCTTTAGCTGAGTCCCACAAACTCTTATTTGGAAATTTAGATTTTTATTTATTTATTTTTAAAAATTTTTTTGACCGGCAAGGGGATCACAACCCTTGGCTCGGTGTGGTCCACACATCGCTCAGCCAGCGAGCGCACTGGCCATCCCTATATAGGATCCGAACCCGTGGCCTTGGCGCTACCAGAGCCGTGTTCTCCTGAGTGAGCCACGGGGCCGGCCCGAAATTTAGATTTTTAGAATGTACTTTTGTTACATTCAGTTCAAACATTTTTTTCTAGTTTTCCTTATGCTATCTTCTTTAACCCATTTAAAACTATATTGGTTAATTTCTAAATATTTTGGGTTTTTTAGATATTTATTATCGTTGATTTATAATTTAATTATATTATGGTCAGAGAACATATTTTGTAAGATTTCAATCTTTTGAAATTTATTGAAACTTACTTTATGGCCCAACTTATGTTCTATCCTGGTGAATTGTTCTACATGTATTTCAAAAATATGGTGTCCTAAAGTTGTTAGGTTTAGTGCTCTATAAATATAATTTAAGTCAAGTTGTTTGGTAATGTTTTGGAGATCTTCTAAATCCTTACTGATTTTTTTTTGTTTAGTTCTTTTATGGTTTGCTGAGAGTCATGTTAAAAGTTCAGTGTAAATTGTGAATTTTTCTATTTCTCCCTTTAGTCTGTCAGCTTTGGCTTTATATATTTTGATAGTCTATTATTAGGTGCATATACCTTCATGACAGTTGTGTCTCCCTGATGAATGACCCCTTGTATTGTTATCTTATATGCTTCTCTTTATCTCTGGTGAAACTCCTCTTAAAGTGTATTTTCTTTAAAGTTAAGAAAACCTTTCCAGCTTTTTTTATGGTTTCTTTTTATGTAGTATATCCTTTCTGTTCATTTACTTTCAAACTATATGTGTCTTCATATTTAAAATGCATCTCTTGCAGACAGCATATTGTTGGCTCTTGTTTTTTTATTCATCCTGACAATCTCTAAATTTTAATTTGATTGTTTACTCAACTTACCTATAATATAATCACAGATACTTTCAGATTTAAGTGTATCATTTTGCTATTTGTTTCCTATTTGTCCATTCTCATATTTCTGATCCTTTTTTTTTGCCTTTTTTTCATGTTTGTCAGATATTTTTAGTTTTCCATTTTAATTCCTTTATTGAATTTTTAGTTCTATGTCTTTACGTCCCTTTTTAGTGGCAGCTCTAGGGTTACAATATGCATCCTTAAGTTTAGCACAATTTACTTAGAGTTAATATCATATCGTTTTATGTAAAATATATTTTGAAACTGCATAATTTTATTTGCCCCCATCCTTTGTGCTGTTTTATCATATATGTTACATGTACTTATATTGTAAACACCAAAATATAGTGTTAAAATTTTGGCTTTAAGCCTTCATATTTCCTTTAAAGAAATTAAGAGAAGAAAAAATTTAGTCTTTTTATATTTATCTACATATTTGCCATTTCTCATGGTCTTCATTTGTTCTTGTAGATCCAAAATCCAACCCATCAGGTTGAGGAAACTTCTTTAGCATTTCTTGTAGTATAAGCTAGTGACTAATTCTCTCACTTTTTATTATTTGAGAAGGTCTATTTCTCTTTCATTTTCAAAGGACATTTTCATTGGATGTAGAAGTCTGGGTTAACACGCTTTTCTTTCAGCACTGTAAAGATGCAATTGTCATCGTCTCCTGGAATCCATTATTTCTCTTTACTTATTAGTCAAAGTTTGATTCACTGCTCCCCTTTTTGTCATGTGTAGTTTTTCTATGGATGCTTTCAAAATTTTCTCTTTTATCATTTTTTTTTCCTTTTTGTCTTTTTCGTGTCTGGCAACGGATCGCAACCCTCAGTGTCGCGCCCGCACCGGACCGGGAGCGGCAACAGGATCGCAACCCTCGGTGCTGCGCCCGCACCTCGCTCAGCCAGTGAGCAGGAACCGGTCTGTATGTGGGATCCGAACCCTCGTCGGGAGCGCCGCCGCTGCGCTCCCAAGCGGCGCACTGCAGCAGCGCACCACCAGGCCGGTCCTCTTTTATCATTTTTTAAAAAATTGTTCTACTGGGCCGAGCCCGTGGCGCACTCGAGAGAGTGCGGCGCTGGGAGCACAGCAGCGCTCCCGCTGCGGGTTCGGATCCTATATAGGGATGACCGGTGCGCTCACAGCACTCACTGGCTGAGCGCGGTGCGGCCGGTCTCAAAAAAGGACAAAAAAAAAAAAAAATTGTTCTACTATGATATGTCTAGGTGTGGTTATTTGTATTTTTCTTTCTGGTTTAGGTTTGCTGAACTTCTTAGATCTGTACATTTATGTTTTCACCAAATGTTGGAAAAATTTTGGCTGTTATTTTAAAAATAGTTTTCTGCCCCATTATCTACCTCCTCTTCTTCTGGGACTCTAAGTGTTAATCTGTTTGACATTTTTCCACAGGACCTTTGGGCTTTATTCACTTTTTTCTATTTTTTTTTTTCCTTTTTGTCTTTTTTCGTGACCGGCAACGGATCGCAACCCTCAGTGTCGCGCCGGTACCGGACCGGGACTGGCATCGGAATCGCAACCCTCGGTGTTGCTCCCACACCTCGCTCAGCCAGTGAGTGGCCGGTCTGTATGTGGGATCCAAACCCTCGGTGGGAGCGCCGCCGTGCTCCCAAGCGGTACACTGTAGCAGTGTGCCACCGGGCCAACCCACTTTTTTCTATTTTTAATCTCTGTTTTTCAGATTGAATAATTTCTGTTGATCTTTCTTCAGATTCACTAATCTTTTCTTCTGTTTCCAATCTGCTGTTAAGCCCATTTACAATTTTTCAGTTATTATAAGTTTGCATTTTAGAATTTGCATTTGATTATTTTTGTTTCTTTTTCTCCACTGATATGATCTTTTAAGTGCTTAAATATATTTTTAATAGTTTCCTTAAAGACCTTTTCTGTTACTTCCCATATCTGGGATGTACTGGGATTGGTTTCTATTGATTGAATTTTTTTTTTGACTATGGGTTAAGAGACATGCTGTTTCTTTGTATGTGTAAAAGTTGATGAAATCACTTTCTATAAGACCCGGGCAAAATAGGGCCCAGAAAGGTGCCAAAGAGGGGGGCTCATGCTTGCTTGTCTGAAATACAAACTGTTCCCAAAGGCTTTCTAAAACCCATCAGAAATCCCTTCACATACTTAACACATCTCCTGCTTTGTTCATATACACATATTTCTGTGACAAGGTTTATCATTAGACATTCTTTAGAATTGCAGTAATTCAGATAAGGTGATCCAAAACAATCTTGCTCAGTAATGGTATCTTAACCAATGATCTGAAGACAAATCTGCCTTTGAGCCTCTGAAACCAATGAACTCTGTTTCCAAGCAGCTTATATGAACCTCTCTCTTTTTGCCAGTAAAATCTTTCTCTTACCCTTCCCTCACTGAATGCACTTGTGACTTGCCATGATATGCATTCCAGAGTATAATCCTATTTTCTATTCCCAAATAAACTTAATATATTTGGAGATTTTTTTCCTCTGATGATTTTTAAGTTAACACATGCATACCATGGCAAATCACAAGTGCATTCAGTGAAAGAAGGGTAAGTTTTTGATTGCCTACTGTGCATTTGATGATACATTCTAAAGACTCTTGATGGTCTTATGTTCCTTATTTGAATATTGAGTTTTGTTCTAGCAGGCAGTTAACCTGGCTGAACTCAAATTCTAAACTTTATCTCCTTGAGATAACATCTGGGCATTAGCTTAAATCTCCGTTCAGTTTTTTCAGACTCCCAGTTGAGCTCCTTGGAGTCTCCCACACACATTCACGGGTCAGAAGTCTGCAGGAATGTGTACAGAGTTTACACACAGATTTGGAGGCTCCCCTGTCTGTGGCTACCTTCTTTCTAGAATTTCCCCCCTCATAATCCAGCCATGTTGGCGGCCCGAAACTCTGTTTACTCTTCAAGCAATTAAGATTGTGTTTTTCTGCTTGAGTTCTAGCTTCTCTGTACCACAGTGACTGGGCATTATCCTCAATTGAAAAACCATGTTTAGTTCCATTATTTTAAGGGTTGACTCTCTTCCAGTTTCTGCCTGCTTTTGGTTACTCTCCAGTGCCTTCAAATAAACCTTATTTATATATTTTTCATAGTGTAAATTGTTTCCTGCAGGAGGGTTTAGTCTGATACCAACAACTCTGCCTTTACCAAAGTGAAACTCCAGGTGACCATTTTTTAAAACATGCTTTTGCATTTAGTGCAGATGATAAAGCACTGAAAAATATGGTTTGTTTCATAGCTTAACATGACCTAATCGTCTAATCACTGGCACATGCCTGAAGCAGAAAATGAGGAGGAAGGTGTACCTGGACCCCCTGCACTGGCCAGTTGCCAAAAAAAAAAGAAAGAAAGAACTTAGATAACTGTGCTTTGTTGAATACTACTTTGTCACAATTCCTGAATGATTAGCTCAGCAAAATACATTAAGGACAATGTTCTTGAGAAAAATAATTTATTGACTTTCTTAAGGGAAATGTAGTGATAGAAGAAAATGAAAGATATGTTAAGGTTAATTGCTATTTCACAACCAGAATAAGAAAATGAATATGTAGATTCTGAATAATAAAATAACCAACTAAAAGTAATAAAGTGGAAGAAAATGTTTTATATGAATTTCAAATAATTATTACCTCTTAGCTCCTTTAGGGCAGAAACTACATTTATACTTTGTTTTATGTTTTATACAGTGAATTTTTTAGAGTATGTTTTAGGAAGAAATGGTATCTGTTTAGTAAATATTTGGGGATTAGCTATAATAACGAATAAATAATGATCATGTGTTTCAACGTATTTTTTATAACAATAACTGACTCTTCTTAACTATTTACCACATCAAGTATATAACTAATTATGTCTGAGATTTCAGAGTTCACTGTTTTATTAAAATCAGCTTTATGGTACATAAGACATCATACACTTGAACCAAAGGGAGCTCTCATAATAACTTGGTTAAATCTGTGATAACTGTCCTATAAAAAGCCACTGAGGCTGCTTAGAAGGATTATATAAATCACAAGCTCAGGTTTAAACCAGTTTTAGTAAATTTTAAAATAAGCCCTTTTTAGCTAAATAGAGCTATTTAGTTCTTCCCCCAAAGAAGACAAAAATATACCTGAAGCTAAGGGCTTCAAGCAACTCCAAAGGCACCATCTTTTATTGGTTGCATAACTTTTTCTTAAAGGAATTCAAATTCTGCCCAGTAAAAGCATGCATAGTTGCTTGGTTTCCTGTTTTAATATTCCTCTAAATAGATCCGTTACAGTTCAAAACAAGTGTCATTTGATGTCTTCATTAATAATGCCAGCATAGACTAGATGAAAAAATAAAGACCTAAGTTTTAATATTCTATTATTGAAATAAGAAGAAAGTATATCTGCTAACCATGGAGTAAACCTAAGCATCATTCAAAACTATTCAACTATTAAGCTTTCCTGACAGCTTTTCCCAAGGACAATCCAGGAACCAACATAAAGCAGGAAAGTGACTGCTTTGTTTGCCGTCCAGAAAGCACTGTAGAAAATGAATATTTAATGATAGACAAACCAATATCCTGAATACGAGGAATAATGACTTTGAAAAGTAGATTGGAGGATTTTATTACATTGGAGGATCAGGTGAATTACAATTAGTCTAATAATGAAACCTTTTAAGTCTTTCCTTTATAGCGGTTGTCCTGAAATACTAGCCATGGGTTTATTATAAACCCCATTTTCATGGTGCACAGAGCTTCATCACACACATGCAGATACTCCATACTCGTAATTATTCACACAGGCTCCATGAGCCTAGGGTTGAATTTAACTGTTTTTCGTTAGCTTATCATTTTTATCTGGGGCTCAAGACAGAAGACATATTGACAGTCTACAATGTTTTTAAAATTATTTCCTGGTTTCTTCACGTCCTTGGTCTTCAAATGAAAGATAAGGAATAATCAGATTAGCATCAACAAAGAAGTCTGACAGGTCAGCCTTACCTGGGAACAGTGGAGCTAAGGAAGGTTTGGAATCAATTTATTTGAGAAAATTTCCCCCGTAAAAGCAATGGATATATTAGTCCATTTCCTGAAAAATGAAATATCCAGTCCTTTTATTCCTGAGGAGTGCTTTCTGAGGGTTCTAACCCATTTTATGAGATGCAGCTACTTGATTTTCTTGAAACCTTAAGATTATTGGGGTCCAGTGGGTGTGTCTGTAAGTTGTTGAGTCAGGGCAGGAGGAACGAGATGACCATGTGTAGTGGGGGAGACAGCTATGAAAAGGCTCTCTTTTTAGTCCTGAAACGTTTACTATATCATTATTTTTTAAAAAATCTTTTTTTTTAAGAGCAGTTTTAGGTTAACAGCAAAATTGAGAAGAAGGTATAAAGATTTCCCATATACCCCTGCCCTGCCTCCAAATGCATAGCCTCCCCCATTATCAACATCCCCTTCACTATTATTTTTTATCTTCCTAAATAATTTTTTTATATAGCTCTATTTTTCTCCTTTCAGATTCTCTCTTCAATAATTCATTGTTTTGACTTCTTGGAATCTTCTTGAGATTTTCAGTTGCTTCCTTTTTTTCACACTAGAGAAACGAATGGGGATATAGACAAGAGATGTAAAGCCCCGAATTTAGGAGCCAGTTATAGCAATTAGCAAAGAGAAAGCATCTAAGCCCTTCTTAAGAAAGAAACTGTCACTTTGGAGCAGTTAAACTAAGCTGTATAACCTGGAGTAATTTATTTGACTGCTCTGTGCCTAAATTTCTTCATCTATAGAACGAAGACTAAAAATAGTACTCAGCATAGAGGGTTATTGCAAAGATCAAATAAATTAATACATGTAAAAGCACTTAGGAGAGTACCTGGCACGTAGCAAGTGTTCTATAAGTGTTATACATCATGGTTGCTATATTTGTATTTTCTATGAAAAAGGAAATCTAATGAATGGTGTTATACCATTTACATCAATCAAATCCTTTTCTGATCTTGATCAATATACATTCATATATTTCTATATAATTTTATAACACGATCATGAGTTCGAGTTGTTTTACTTCCCTTTATTTCATATAAACATATCCATAGGGGCTGGACAGTTAATTGAGTTGGTTAGTGTGGTGCTGGTAACACCGAGGTACAGGGATTGATTCTTGTACCAGCCAGCCACCCAAACAAAAACAGAAACAAAAACAAAAAACATATCCATGGGATTACATCCTCCAGTTACTTGTCATTTTAATTTGTATACGATAATATAGTACAATTTACTTAAACATGTAAGTATTGTTGGGTATTTGAACTGATGCTAATTTTCCTTATTATTAGTAATGCTGCAATAAAAATTGCTGTATAAGTTAGTTTACCTCCCTCAGGGGAAAGGAAAGGTAATGGGTCAAAAGAGCATGTTATAGATTACCCCCATAAACGTGTAACCATTTTATATATCTACCATTAATGTATAAAATATACCTTCTGCCTCCTCCTAAAGACTTATCAAGATTATAATTTTTCAAATTCTTCCAGTTTAATGTCAGTAAGAGAGTCTACATATCGGTTGAATTTACCTTTATTTTCATTTTTAATAAAACTGATTTTTAAAACAATGATTTTTGTTTGAATTCTCTTGACATTAAATATTTTGACTATTCATCAAGTGGACAGTGATTGCTGACTTGCACAATCATGTATTTCCTCATATACTTTTGTGAGAAAGCTATTATCAGGATACGTTTGTAACATATCTATTCCATACTAGAAATTTTCCTTTATAATATTTTTATTTTACATTTCGTTGCCTGAAAGTTAAAAATTTTACATATATTCAAATAATGCCCCTTGCTTCTGGTAACAATCTCCATTTTCTTCTGTAATGAGAAGTGTGTGTTCTTTCCACAAATGGGAGAAATAAACCACTCTTCAGTTTTTTAAAAATTAGTTTACTTTTTGATAAAGCTAGAATATATTGCAGTCTTTGGCCTTACATATAAGGCTACTTCAAAAATTTCATGGAAAGTTTTGTATTATTTTTTCATTCTATTTTCCATAAACTTTTAAAAAGTACCTTTACATTTACATATCTAAATTGATTTTTTCCAACCTGTTAGCCCTATTTGGAAGACAACTTTTTTGTTGTGTCTTTTTCTGGTTTGGGTATGAAGGTAATGCTGGCCTCATAGAATGAATTTGGAAGTAGTCTCTCCTTTTCAATTTTTTGGAAGAGTTTGAGAAGAATTGGTATTAATTCTTCTTTAAATGTTTGGTAGAATTTGGCAGTGAAGCCATCGGGTCCTGGGTTTTTCTTTTTTAGGAGACTTTTTATTACTGCTTCAATCTCATTACTCATTATCAGTCTGTTTAGGTTTTCTAGTTCTTTATGATTCAACCTTGGTAAGTTGTACATGTCCAGGAATTTACCCATTTCTTCTAGGTTTTCCAGTTTGTTTGCATAGAGTTGTTAGTAATAGTCTTTTAGAATCCTTTGTATTTTTGTTGTACCAGTTGTAATGTCTCCTTTTTCATTTCTGATTTTATTTTTTTGAGTCCGTGATCTTTTTTTCTTCATTAGTCTAGCTAAAGGTGTATTGATTTTGTTTATCTTTTTGAAAAACCTGCCCTTTGTTTCATCATTCTTTTGTATTTTTTAAAATCCTCTAATTCATTTATTTCTGCTCTGAACTCTGTTATTTCTTTTCTACTGATTTTGAGTTTGGTTTATTTTTGTTTTCCTAGTTCCTTGAGGTGTAACATTAGCTTGTTTATTTGAAGTCTTTTTTTCTCTTTTGATGTAGGCATTTACTGCTATAAACTTCCTCTATGACTGCTTTCTCTAATAGGATCTCATATGTTGTGTTTTCATTTGCATTTGTCTCCAGGAATATTTTAATTTCCTTTTATATTTCTTCTTTGACCCATTCATTGTTTAGGCGAATGTTATTTAATATCCATTTATTCGTACGGTTTCCCTTTGTTGTTGAGTTTTACTTTTATTCCATTGTGGTCAGATGAGATAGCTGATGTGATTTCAACTTTTTAAAAATTTGTTGAGGCTTGTTTTGTGACCTAACATATGGTCTATTCTAGAGAATGTTCCATGTGCAGCTGTTGGATGAAATGGTCTATAAATGTCTGTTAGATCCAGTTGGCCTAGAGCAGAGATTAATTCAGATGTTTCTTGGTTAATTTTCTGTCAAGATGATCTGCCCTTTGCTTAAAGTGGGGTGTTAAAGTCTCCAGCTGTTGTGTTGGAGTCAATCTCTCTCATTAGGTCTAATAGTAATTGCTTTATATATCTAAACACTCCAGTATTGGGTGCATATATATTTATAATTGTTATATCCTCTTGTTGAATTGATCCCTTTATCATTATATAATATCCTTTCTTATCTTTTTTTGACTTTCCTTGAAGTCTATTTCATCTAAGTATAGCTACTCCTGCTCTTTTTTGGTTTGTATTTGCGTAAAATATTTTTTTCCATCCTTTCATTTTCAGTTGATGTGTGTCTTTATAGGTCAAATGAGTTTCTTGTAGGCAGCATATTGTTGGTTCTTGTTGTATAATCCATTCGGCCACTTTGTATCTTTTAATTGGGGAATTTAGTCCATTTACATTTAGAGTTATTATTGATATATAACAACTTGCTACTGCTGTTTTGTTACTTTTTTTTCTGGTTGTTTTGTAGATTCTTTTTTCCTTTTTTTTCCAGTCTTAACGTTTTCCTCTGTGTTTGAGTAGTTTTCTGTAGCAGTATTTTTTGATTTCTCACTATTTATTTTTAGTATGTCTAAGTTTTTGTGTTATGATTACCATGAGGCTTACAAAAAATATGTTATAGTTATAACACATTATTTTAAATAACTTAACTTTGATATCTAAGAAAAACTCAATCCAACTCCATGCCTTGATGTCATTCCCCACGCCCCACCCCCTTTTGACATTTTGTTGTTTCAAGTTACATCTTTTAGTATTGCTTATCTCTTATACGTTTGTTGTATTTGTTATCATCTTGTTAGTTTTGTCCTCTAGTCTTCATACTTAGAATATAAGTGGTTTATTCATCACCCTTACAACACTGGGGTATTCAGAGATTGTCTGTGTACTTACCTTACTAGTGAATTATGCACCTTCAAATATTTTCTTGCTACTCTTTACCATCATCTTCTTTTATATTGAAGAACTCCCTTTAGCATTTCTTGTAAGGTAGGTCTAGTATTCATGAGTTCCCTTAGCTTTTGTTTTACTGGGAAAGAGTATTTCTACTTCATATTGGAAGGTTAGTTTTGCCAGCTACAGAATTCTTGGTTGACAGTTTTCCTTCAGCACTTTGAATATATCATTCGATTCTCTTCTGGGCTATAGGGTTTCTATTGAGAAATCTGCTGAGAGACTTGGAGCTCCATTAAATGTTATGTGATTCTTTTCTCCTACTGCTTTCAGTATTATTTGTCTTTGGTTTGTAATAAGTTGATTACGATGTGCTTTGGGGGTGTTCCTCCTTGGATTGAATTTGATTGGTTACTTCTGAGCTTCTTGTACCTGGAGGCTGTCAACTTTCGCCATACCTGGGAAATTTTCAGTCATTATTTCCAAGAATATACTTTCTAAGTCTCATCCTTTTTTGTTTCATTTGGGTATGCCAATTATGCAGAGGTTATTTCACTTGAGGGAGTCCCATAATTGTTGCATTTGTTTCATTTTTTTCTTATTCTTTTTTCTCTTTGCTCCTCTGATTGGATTGATTGGATTATTTAATATATTCTGTCTTAGAGCTCACTGATTCTTTCTTCTGTTTGATCAAGTCTACTGTTGGAGGTTTCTATTTTTTTCAGTTCAGATTTTTTTCAGTATTTTTTATTTCTAGAATTTCTTTTTGTTGTTGTTGTTGTTGTTGGGGGAGGGGTGCCAGCTGGCTGGTAAGAGGTATTTTTTTTAATAGATTCTATTCACTTGTCAAGTTTCTCATTCCGCTCCTGAATAGTTTTCCAGATATCACTTAATTTTCTACTCTTATTTTCTTGCGACTCTCTGAACATCCTTAACAGGGTTATTTTGAATTCTCTTTCAGACATTTCATAAATCCACTGTTCTTCTGGGTCCATTGCTGGTTCTTTGTTTCCTTTGGTGGTGTCACATCTCTGTTTTTCCTCAATCTTTGTGTCTTTACATTGATGCCTGAGTATATGAGGAAACAACTACCTTTTCTAGATTTTACAGGTGTTTCTTGGTGTTAGACCTTTACTGGGTATTATCAGAGCTTTGTCTCTGATCTGTGATTTTTTGTTTTTTCCATTCTGTGGTGGATTAATAGCTACCACCACTACTTAAACTCTGCACTGGAACTAATTTGTTGTCCTGTGGTAAATTCCCAAATTAGGGGAAACTTTTTGGGGGGACCAGAACTTGAGCTCTGTGACTGAGCTAGATTGATGTTTGCTGCTGTTTCTCAAACTGTGGAAAGCTTTCTGGGCAGATCCAATTTTAAGTGTCAGCCTTTTAGTCACTTCTGGATGTTGTGGGATCACCACAGAAACAAATGGGCTGTGTGGAAATTCTCGCCTGGGACTGAGTCTTTCCAGCAAAGTGCACCTCCTGCAGTTCTATCAACCTGACTGGTCTCCACTCTGTGGTGCCTGTGCTGATCAGAAGGCAGATCAGCTGTCTGTGCTGTACCCCAGTGCTCCCCTGCTGGGTCATCCTCTCCCCCAGCATGCCATGCATAAATATGCAGTGAAGATTCAGCAACCTCTGGGTGGTTCCTTCCTCCCATGGTCTGCAGTCAAATCAAATAACATATGTGAAAACTACTAATGAAATATTTGGCACAAAGCAGACCTCAAATAAAAGCTGGTTGCCTTTTGCCATTTTCCTTTTCTTTCTATATGGCTCCCTTTTAGCATCCACAGGTGTCTTCTGCCAGTGTGTTTGAACGTTTCATTCTCTGTGCTGATAACGAGTGCCATCCATATGAGGCTTGTGGCTACCAAGAGCTTCCATTTGATAGTCACCTATATTTGGGGATCATTGTATTTGAACTTCCAAAATCTCCCATAAAAATAGACAGAGAGCCAAAGATAGAAAAATCAAAACCCCCTGGAATATATCTACAACAAAACTAGGTGATAGGGTATTTGCATGAACCCCCAAATATGAGTGATTGAGCAAAGCCACAGACAGCTACAAGAGCAGGTGTTATCAGCAACTGTATGGTAGAAAGCAGAGGGAAGCAATAAGGCCTTGATAGATCTGAGAGTTTCAAAACAGCCAACAGGCTCTCACTGGAAAACTTGGAGGTTCATCTGAGAAGAGTAGCTGAAACTGGAAAAAGTTTTGCACACTCCAATGGTAGGAGAGTACAAAGCATCTGCAGCAGCACTAGGTATGTTCATAACTAACCAGTCAAATTTCCACTTCCAGAAAAGCATTGTATAGAGAAGAAACTTCTTGGAAAAGAATGCTCATTGAGCATAACAGGGAAAATAGAGACAAAGGAAAGAGAGCGTCCATATAAAAGTGAGGGAGAACAGAGCCAAAAGATCTCAGAAGGTAGCTGCTATATTTTTAAACACAAAAATAACAAAAAAGAGAGCCACGGAGTTGTGAAATTAAAAAATCCTGCCTCTTTCCAAAAGTTTAGAAAAACTATTTCACATTTAAAAATGTGCAGAACATATTACCAAGGTTAAATCCCATACAAAATACTATAAGGAGAAAGAGAATAAAAAACCAAATAAGATCCCTACAGAAATGA
Organism: Galeopterus variegatus; assembly: GCF_000696425.1. Lineage (NCBI taxonomy): Eukaryota > Metazoa > Chordata > Mammalia > Dermoptera > Cynocephalidae > Galeopterus > Galeopterus variegatus. The sequence continues at coordinate 371,328 of NW_007726889.1, forward strand.
CAAAAATGCCAGAAAGACATACGTACAGAACAGATGAAAACTATTACCTATTATTTCAACATGAGCTAAAAGACATTAAAGAAATCATGCAAGACATGAAAAAACAACAAAACTACTGAGAAACCTTAGAAATGAAGGAAATCTAAGAACTCAGGAAAAAGTTAGAAGTAGAAACAACATCTATTAGAAATAAAGACTAAACTAAAAGTAACACAAGAACAAATAAACATAACAGACAATGCCTTGTGAAGAATAGAAGATGAAAGAGAAACAAATTTAAAAAAATTGAAGGAAAGAAAGAATTCGATAGAAAGAGACAAATAGGCAAAAAAGATACAACTCCTATTAAACATGTATTGTACGAGGATACTTCAAAAAGTTCATGGAAAAATAGAATTGAAAGATAATACAAATCTTTTCATGAACTTTTTAAAGTACCCTCCTACAATACATGTTTAATGGGACTTCCTAAAGAAGAAAAACCAAAGCAAGGAACAGAATAACTACCAAAACACTGTAATTAACGAACGCTTTCTTGAAATTAACAATATATGTATGTGAAAGGACATATTGAAAGGGTATACTACATATCTGTAAAAATTGACCCAGAAGTAGCAACATCAATGCATATTATTAAAAAATTACTAGATTTTAAAGAAAATTCTTTTGGTGCCCAGGCAAAAACTTCACTTATAAAGAAAAAAGGTCTAATTTGTCATCAAACTTTTTGACAGCAATAATTTATACAGAAAAAGATGGAGTAACATAAGATATTCAATTAAATAAAATGTGAGTCAGAGGATTTCAAGGAAAAAGGCTGCATACAAAATGTTGGCACTGTGCAAAACTTCGGCACTGTGCAAAACTTCAGGGAATATTGTTCCCATGAGCACTTCCTGTGGAATCTATTTAACAATAAGTCTCAGAGAACCATAATGATTAGAGAGATACTGACATGTGGATTGGGGTAAGCATTAAATACACACATACACATATGTGTATACGTGTGTGTATATGTGTTGTGTATGCTGGCAGAATTAAGACTAAATAAGGGTTGTATGTGAGAGTACATTATGCAATGGCTATATACTGTACTTGACAGAGTAGATAAAATACAACTAGATAATAAGGATAATAACGATAGCAAATATAAAACAAATTCTAATTGTGTTCAGTAATCTTACTGCATTTGGTATTAAAGGTATTGTTTTCTCGGGCCACTGTGTGTGTGTTTAGTATGTGATTAAGCAATTGAGTAGTTATATAATATTCCAGTTCTATAATCTCTTTTGTCTTTGTAAACCAAGATTCTCAGCATGAAAAACTCATGTATAGTCTAAATATAGACATAGACAAATAACAGATATAGATAGAATACCACCTAGCTCTATCCTAGAAACAGTGATCAACTCAATATCAATGAATCTTCTTAGCATCCAGATTACGGTCTAGTAATGCACTTTACCACTAAAAGAAGCCAGAGTTTTAAAGAAATGGCTAACTTCAAATCTGGGTCAGGAAATGTACAAGATAATCCCGGCAACTATTGTTATATCAGAGAGCAAGGAATCTCTCAGTGGTTACTAATATCATGTGACAAGGACTCAGGAGCCAACTTGAAGAGGCTCCCAAAGGGCTGAGGAAAGTTAAAAATAACTGTAATGGACTGAAATGTGTGAGTTCATAATTTGAAAAACAAATACTTATTTGCTTACCTTTGTAGGATTCCAGGGAAACAACTCATTGCTTATTAAAATTGGTAAATACAGTGTATGAATCTAGTATTTTTCTATATGAACTACTCCACTGGATAATTAAATGGTAAAGGAGGTGATAGGGTTTGGATGTGTTTTCCCCCCAAAACTCATGTGGAAATCTTATCCCCAATGTGGCAGTGTTGGGAGCTGTTTGAGTCATGGGGGTGGGTCCCTCATGGATGGATTAATACTCTCCCTGGGGGAGGGGGGTTGTGGGAGAGTTCTTGGCTTTATTAGTTCCTGTGAGAGCTGGTTGTTTAAAAGACCCTGGCATCTCCCCTCTCTCTCTCTTGCTTTCTCTCTCTGCCGGCTGCCTGCCACTTTCTGCCACGAGTAGAGGCAGCCTGAGGTCCACACCAGACGCAGCTGTCCCAGAATCATGAGGCAAATAAGCCTCTTTTCTTCATAAATTACCCTGTTGCAGGTATTCTGTTATAGCAACACAAAACCAGACTCATATAGGAGGGAAAGCTTCTTTTTATAGAAACATTCCAGTTAATAAGTGAAGAAGGAATGATTGAATTAGAATCCCATTATTTTGCAACCTCTAATAAATTAATGAATGTAAGCATTAAGCATCAATGGCTGCTAATATCCCAAAAAGTGAGTCAACCAGACATTTCTGCCTCCTGATGAAAGAACACAATACCACCAAAGAGACACTCTTCTCCTGACCAAAATCAAACCTGAATCGATTAAACCTGTGGGTCCAACTACCAACTGGAGACAGAGGAACATGGGGTACAATCAGCTAAACCTGGACAGTGGAAGATTTTACAGGTCAAATGTCCCCATTTCTGCAACAAATATATTGCAAAGAGAATGAGAGAGTGAGAAAGGGAGTATTTGTATTAAAATAAAAAAAAAAAAAGCAAAACTAAAAGTGTTTCAGGATGGACATGTCAATAATAAAACTATAAAGAAAAGCGAGGAAGTGATTTCCATAAAAGTCAGAATATTTATTGTTAGGGCTGAAGGAGAGGTCACAATTAGGATGGGTGCTTGGCAACATTCCATTTCTTGATCAAGGTAGTGGTTTAAAGGATGTTTACTTTGTTATATTTATTAAACTATGGATTTTTTATGCAATTTTCCATGTCTGTGTTATATTTTACAATTAAAAGAAGTTAAAAAAAATTACCCATATCTTTCTGGATGCAAGGCTTAATAAACTCATATTTAGAGGGCTGCTTCCAGGTACACGCATTTTAACGGAAGCCTATTGAGGGGTTACCTAGAATGCCAAACTGTTAAAGTAGGTAATTCTGGGTATTTCCACTAAAAGTCCTTTTTGCTCACTTGCTCTCTCTCTGTCTCTGCTCCACCATTTCGGCAATGTGATACTCTACTGTCACTGTCACCACCACCAATGCTCTCACCAGATGTGTTTCCTGGACTTTGGACTTCCCAGCCTCAGAAACTGTAAGCAATAAATTTCATTTTCCTATATAAAATAAATAAACAAATAAAAGTGGGGTTCTTTTCTTTTAACTTTTCAGCAATGAAAAATTCTTCTACACTAAAGACCATTAAGAGAGAAACGGGGGCCGGCCCGGTGGCGCACTGCTACAGTACGCCGCTTGGGAGTGCAGCGGCGCTCCCGCCGAGGGTTCGGATCCCACATACAGACCGGCCGCTCACTGGCTGAGCGAGGTGCAGGCGCAACACAGAGGGTTGCGGTGCCGTTGCCAGTCCCGGTCCGGTACGGGCGCGACACTGAGGGTTGTGATCCGTTGCCGGTCACGAAAAAAGACAAAAAAGGAAAAAAAAAAAAAGAGAGAAACGGGATTGTTTCTTGACACCAGAGGGTATCTGGTAAGAATGTGGGAAGAAAATGTGAGATCTATCTATCCATTTATCTATTTATTTTTATTTTTAATTAATTAATTAATTTATTATTTATTTATTTTTTGTCCTTTTTGAGACCGGCTGCACCGCACTCAGCCAGTGAGCGCTGTGAGCTCACCGGTCATCCCTATATAGGATCCGAACCCACGGTGGAAGCGCTGCTGCGCTCCCAGCACTGCACTCTCCCAAGTGCACCACGGGCTCGGCCCTATCTATTTATTTTTAAATCTTTTTTTCTGCTTTCTATTTTGGCATAGTTTATTGTGTATGTCAGTACACTCTATTGCTATAGGTGGTTTATAAATAAATAAATATTGGGCATGTATATACAATGTTTTTATAGATAGGGAAGTATAAACCAAAAGGTTTAGAGGTCACTGGTTTACTGGTCACTTGAGTCATATGGCATGAACTGAACACGTGAAATGAGGAGGAATGGCAGGCCTTGGAAGATTGAAGGGAATGTTTTGGAAAGGTGAGTCTTTCCGTAGTCTCAAGTTCATAGACCCATGGTAAGGGAAATGTGTGATATAAAGTAATTCCAAACATGAGATAATACACAAGTCATAAATAATCATAATGCCTTGCATTTTATCTTCACAACTACCCTATGAGATCTAAAGAACTAACTCTATAAAAGAGAAACTGAGATTTAGACAGTTCAAATCTATTTAAACCCACCTAGGTATCAAAACTAAATCTTCTAACTCCAATTTGTGTCCTTAGTTTTGGAGTGATAATGATATTTTTGTGTTTTATTCTCCTATTTAAGATTTCTCAGATAATCAGTTTGTAAATTGGTGAGGATTAACTATAATTTTACAGGTACTCAAAAAGAGATCAGAAGTATACTTATCCAAAACAGATAAATCTTTGATGGTGTTAAATTTCTGTCCTGGATTAGCAACTGGACTTCTCAGTGTTCTAGATGCCCAAAGGTAAGATTGTCTTACTTTCAGGTAACTAATCAGGCACTAATTTACAATGTTGGCACACTGCAATGTGATTTAGGCATAGTTAGTTCATACTCACCGCATGGAGAAAATAATTATAGCGATATCTTCAGTGACTCTTTTCTGAATTTCCAGCCCATGTTTATAAGAGTGATTATATATTTTGGGTAATGCTTATGCAGTAGCATGAGGGCTAAATGCTGTTGTTCATTTAGTTTACAGCTCTTCCCACATCATTATGACTTGCAAACATAGAGCACTTTGGCCCACTGGACTACATACCACTTGCAAATAGGAAGGATTTCAGAGTCAGTGAATCAAAAACCATGAATCAATACCAAATATTGTAAATAGAGTGGATCAAAAATTAATCAGTAGACCAGGCTTAGACTCTGGCCTGGTCACAATGCCCCAAGGCTAGCCCAGCAGTCTTTATGACTCTTTCAAGTAATCACTGACCCATCAGCAGGGCCCAAGGGAGATTGGGGTAAGCTTGAAGGCTGCCCACAGCCCTGTCAGGGCTTACATTTGGTCATGAGAACAAGACCACGGGCATAAATTAAAAGCAAATTCAAAAAGTCTAAGTAGACTGTGATACTCTCAGAGGTATGAGACCTCAGAGCCACACACTCATTATTAATATTTGTCATGAAGCAGTAAATACTTTGAAACTGAAAATGCATCCCTTTTTTAAGGGAAGACTGCATATGATTGGAGCAAAGTGTGACACAGTTATGATTCACTGTCAAGAGTGGATTATGCAGACCAGTAGGTTCTTTAGTCATGACATTTTAAGCACTCAAAGTAAACATTTTCAAAGTGGTTGTATAACAAATTGCTGTTGATATATTTTTCTTAATTTCTTCCTAATATGAGGGTGTTCACAGCAGAATTACAGGACAACTTGTTTGTGTGTGAGCTAAAATAATCTTGGCATCATTCTGTAAGAACAGTTCCTTCTCCAGAGTCTATAAATGGAATAGGACTATTGGAGATGCCTTCCACAGTATGGGGAGATGAAAAAGTTTCTCAGATTTCTCAGGTCATTTTGATAGGAGGAAGTTATATTTCCTCATTTTTGTTACTACTTTGAACTTGCAATGAAAAACTCTTTTCTTGAGATAGTTTATTGACAAATCTACAGACTTCTGCATAAGAATAGCCCTAATTTGAGTCACCTTTCTGGGACATTGAGAAGAGAGTCCAGTTGAGTCTCCAAGCCCACTAAGAATAGGTAACCAGGAACCCGAGAGTTATTTGTAAATAAATCAGGACCATTCAAGGCTCTCATGTTCTCATTTTCTTGCTACACAGTCATTGCTAGTTGGTCACTTTGTGTATGTGACCAGCCATGTCTCACCATCTTGGAATATATTAAAAGTCATATGGGTATTTGTAATATATATTTTCTCTCCATAAAAATAGGAGAAAGGTCATCAACAGCATCATAAAAATTCCAGCATTCTGGGACTTTGTCAGAGATGACTACAACTTCTAATAATTCTTCAGCACCTATCAAATGGCTGGCTGACTGGAACACTTCTGGAATGTTGTATAAAGCAACTGTGTCTACCTCTGAGGCAGGGGATTTGTGGAGATGTTAGAATTTCACCATGAACATATTTGACTTTCAGAAGTGTATCTGAAGGAGCTGCTGTCCATACACACCTCTATTTACAGCCAATCTTTGACCTCAATATAGGCTTGGATGATATTAGCCTGGTCCCTGACTGGGTGAATACTTTCTTCAAGTTGAGTTTTATTCTAATATTTTTGGCTTTTATTCAAAGCCACTATGAAAAATAACCGTATAATGTTCCTTACAGTATTTTAATACTATATTGTTGTTTTCCATTCAGTAATCTTGTTCTAAAAAATGAGCTACAAACTTTTTCTTGGAATTCAGTGCTAATTTTGCTTTCCTTGAGGAACTATCAGCTTCTTTTGAAAATGGCAAGTATGTAACTGGTTGGGGAACTTGGCTACCAGGAAGCTGGGTGTTTTATTTTATTTTATTTTTTGTCTTTTTTCGTGTCCGGCAACGGATCGCAACCCTCAGTGTCGCGCCCGTACCGGACCGGGACCAGCAACAGGATCGCAACCCTCGGCGTTGCGCCCGCACCTCGCTCAGCCAGTGAGCGGGAACCGGTCTGTATGTGGGATCCGAACCCTCGGCGGGAGCGTCGCCGCGCTCCCAAGCAGCGCACTGTAGCAGTGCGCCACCGGGCCGGCCCCATGAAGCTGGGTGTTTTAATTCATTGCTCAATAGTATGTTTACTTTTACCTGTATGCTTTTCCTGTGATCCTATTTTATACTAAAATACTTATACTTCTAAATCTTTATTTTTAAATTTACTATTCCTGTCTTTTAGAGTTATTCAAATCCCTGTTCAATGAAGTGGTGGTATAAGTAAATATAAGTAACAAATAAAAAAAAGGACTTGGATTGGGAACAAAGTAAAATCACTCCATGGAATTCCCATGGAATTACTTTCTCACTATTCATATCAGTGTACTGAAGTGTTCTCCTTGAGAATTAAGCCTGGGGTTCTTTTTTCATTTCTGATTGAATGTGACTTTGGGAAAGTTAGCTGGAAGCTCTACCCTAGGGAGATGTGAATGCTAATAAAATTCTAAGGAATTTGCCAACTCATCATTTTTTACCACACAGCATGTCTGTTAGAGTTTTATGCACTGAAGTCTTTCTTTTTAGATAAACTAAAGAAGAAATAGTGTTTAAAGCATCTACTGAGCATTTTGTCCCCCCCCCCCCAACTAATGCATGAGAAATTTGATCACTTATTTTATCTACAAGAAACTTAGTCATTCCTGATGGCAAAACTTCAAGTGGTGAAAAATTTTTAAATATTGGAATAGGTACTATGTTTACATGGCTCAAAATCCAAAAAGTACAAAATTATATCTAATAAAAGTTTCTCTACAAACCCTGCCCTCCAGCTGTCCAACTCCCCTCCTAAAATGCAATTAATATTATCAGTTTCCGGTATATCTTTTCAGATATTTTACCCTTATACAAACAAATATATGTATATATGAGAGTACTTAAAAAAGTTCATGGAAGAAATGGAATTAAAGGATAATACAAATATTTCTACAAACTTTTTGAAGACTCCGTGTGTGTATACATACAAGTATATATAATCTCTTCTCATTTAATAGAAATTATAGCATTCTATTAGATAATTGTTTTGCATTTAAAAAAAAATTCGCACATAATGTATCTTGGAGATCATTTCATAATAGTACAAATGGCTTTCTCATTTTATTAAGTCTTCATAGGATTTCGTTTTATGGCTATATCATGATTTATCAGTGCTTTATTATTATTATTATTATTTTAAAAAGATGACCGGTAAGGGGATCTTAACCCTTGACTTGGTGTTGTCAGCACCACACTCTCCCAAGTGAGCTAACCAGTCATCCCTATATAGGGATCCAAACCTGTGGCCTTGGTGTTATCAGCACCACACTCTCCCAAGTGAGCCACGTGGCCCTATAAGTGCTTTATTAATGAACATCTATACTTTTTTCAATCTTTTATTACTATAAACAATGTTGAAATAAACAAGATTTTATATTTATGCCATTTCTCATGTTTGTTGTAAGATAAACTCTTATATGTGGACTTATTGGCTAAAAGAATATGTGCATTGTAATTTTGTTAGGTGCTGTGAATCGCCTTCTGTGGAGATCATTATGAATTACATTCACATCTGCATTGTGACTGCCTGTCCACACTTTTACCGACACACAGTGGTTATCAAAGTTTCTAATCTTTGACAATCTAAGTGAAAAAATGGTTTTTCAGTGTAGTTTTAATTTGCAATTTTCTCATAGGGAGAACAAATTATGCTAACTTTTTTTTAGGACAAAGAGATACAAAGTCATGTGGAGTTATTATCTGATCCTTGATTTCATTCCTGGCGTCTGCAGCAGGTCAGCATTAGAGTTCAAAGACCAGAAACATGGCAACATGCCCAGAACCAAGAGGGAAAGAAAAGCCAACAGGCCTCATTTTACACATATTTGCCTTTACAGAGTCCCTGATGATGTCCCTAGAAGATAACTCCTGTTTTTATGTGCATGCAATTAGAAGTTTCAGATTTCCCACTGCCAACAAAAGTAGCTCTAATTATTTAGCAGAGGGTATTTTTTGTTTTTTCCTCCCTAAATCCATTCTACAGAAAAATGAAGTAAAACAGGTTCTATATTTATAGATATAACTAAGACACACAATAGAACTGTGGGGAGTTGGGCCAAATCATCTGGGTCACATGAAGGTTATACAGATTAAATATGTTTAACACAAGGAGTGGTCTGCTTAGGGAAGAGGCATGCTGCTAATTAGCAATAATTGTTTCATGACTTGCAGAAACAATGTCGATTTTTTTTTTCATTTTGTTTTGTTTTATTTTGTGTATGCTTTTGCATAAGGGACAATCATTCAATGGTGTTTAATACTGTGTCTCTTTAAAATTAATCACATACCTTTTCCGCTAGTCACATGTCTATTCTTACAACAGGGATTTCAAAAACAAGTGGGAAGTGTCGTTATGTAATGGGATAAAAAGAAATTAGGAGTTAGGCCTGCTGGGTTTGCACTTACCCCTCACTAGCTGTGTGACCTTGTGCAAGTCATTTGACCTTTCTCAGCTTCAATTTCCTCCCTTGAATTTCTACCTTCAATTTCCTCCCTTCATATTTCCTCCCTTGAATAAAGGAAATAATCCGACCTATAAACTCCTGGGTCTTATTGTGAGGAAATAATGGATATATCGTATATATAATGTAATAATATACACGTGAAAAGGCTTTACAACGGTAGATGGAAGTAGATCTGTGAGCTCATCTAATATTCCCAGTATAAAAAACTCTGTGAGATACAGCATACTCAGATTTATTCTTAGAAAAAGCCTACTTCTCTCTTTTTTTTTTTTTTTAAAAGATGACCGGTAAGGGGATCTTAACCCTTGACTTGGTGTTGTCAGCACCACGCTCAGCCAGTGAGCGAACCGGCCATCCCTATGTGGGATCCGAACCCGGGGCCTTGGTGTTATCAGCACCGCACTCTCCCAAGTGAGCCACGGGCCGTCGCAAAAGCCTACTTCTTTTTAAAAACTTTTTGCAAACCAAACTTGGTAAATTAATTTTTTTTTTAAATTTTGGATTCAGGTTATCTGACATTTAATGGCTCAGTCACGTTACATCTCTCATTGGCAGAATGTCATCGTTGAATAAGCTTTGTATTAAAAATATGCCTTATAGAAGAAAATATCTTATGGGTCTAAAGACAGCTATGGATGAAATTTGCTCAGTTTAGCAAAAAGCAAGGACTTAGATTGTATTTAAAGTGCGTAGGGCCTAGCTTCTGTCACGGTGTTCTACTCTCTCCACTTTCTACCTGAATATCTAACAGCTGGAGCGCTTATTTCTTTAACGTTTAATAGATGCCTGCTAGTAGACCTCTTGAAAGCATGAAGGTAACACACACTCCGTGCTGGACCCTCTCAGAGACCACCTCTGCTGGTTCCTTGCAAGCCTCCGCCTTGAAAATTCTGCAACCGCCTCACCTCCCACGCACTCGTCCGATGCAATGGCCCCGCCGCTCGCTGGTGGCCAGAGGGCTGGGACGCACAGCACAGGTGGTAAGAGGGAAGTAGGAAGCAGATCCTTGGTGGAGCCGGGCCTGGCCTGGGGCCGCAGCACTGGGCGCGGGAGGGCTCCGGACGCCCGCGGGGACGTGTGTGGTCTGGGGACTCACGGTCCAGCCAGGTGCGCAGGCAGCGGCCCGGGGCACCGCGTCGCCAGTGAACAGGTGCAGCGCCGTGCGGGGCGGACGTCGGGGGCGTGGGGGCGCGTCCGCATTGAACCCGGGAGCGCGCGTGGCTTCGGGATTGGGACGCGGGAGCGCGCGGGCAGGGAGCGCGCGGGCGCCGGG
>NW_007726889.1:382157-386706 GCF_000696425.1 Galeopterus variegatus
CTCCGCGGGCCCCCCGCGGTGGGCCAGGGCCAGGGTCCGGGGGCCGCCCGGGCTCGGGGTGCTCGTCCCCCCGCGTCGGCGTCTCGCCTTGGCCCGGAGGCGCTGCGGTAAGTGCGGAGTCGGGTCGGTGCCCGCTGCCCAGCCTGGCCGCGGGGCACATCTCGGGCGAGGGCGGAGCGAGGACTTGGGGTGGCGACCGGCACACGGGGACTGGAGTGACTTTCGGGGAGGAGGGCGGGTATTCCAGGGGCCGGGGTGCCAACGGTGGGGGAGAAAGTGGGGAGACAGCCCCCCGCGGGGCGGATCGCACGTGGGGTGAGCGCAGCTCCTGCGGAAGGGACGGAGGCGGACCTCGTGGCTGTCACCTTGAAAGTGACCCAGGGGGGTTACAGCAGACTCAGTTACGCAGCCTGGCAAGGCTGTACCCTCCGCCGGAAGCCGCCCACCGGGCACTTGACCCTCCAGGGCCCTGCAGTTGGCGCCGGGCCGTGCGCTCAGGCCCATCCTCAGCAAAAGTAATCAGGGCTGAGAACGTGGGGCAAATGGGGTCACTGCGGTTCCTGAGGTCCTCTCACCACTACAGCGATCAGCGGGCTTAGGTGTTTGCTTACCTTACCTAAATCCTTCTGTCTTTTTTTTAAGACACACTCTTTTCTACCAAGTTATTTGTTGATTTTGACTTGAAATAATTCACTTGAGAGTAGGAATAAAGAGGTTAATTCCTCATTTAGCCTGCACAGTTTCACATACGTTTTAAAAATGCTACTTAAGAAGTCAGTGTTCTCAGAAAGGAAATCAGTGCGTTTCGTTTGTTTGTTTTTGTTTGTTTGAATAAAACCGGTCTTAGGCAAAATGGGCGGGGGGTGGGGAGGGTCGGGTTAAAGCTTTCATGTTTTGCCAGGTGGTTTGAATTCAGCTGTCATCATATGAAAGCACAGCGCTGGAGGGTGGCATGGAGGTGTTGGGAGTGGATTCCGGGCAGAATGGAGACAGTGTAGGAGGGAGGGCCTGAAAAAGACTTGAGACTCATTGCTTCCTGGGAACCTGTGACCTCTTTAAGGAATCTAAGTACATCCAGATTGTTAGCACTTTTCACTGTGTAACGGAGACAAAAAAAGGATTACTCAAAGCACCATGAATGCGTTGAGAAGCCCGAAGGGTCTGTATCCCAGAGAAAACTGGGTACAGCCCCATTCAAAGTTAGATTCTGTCTTTTATTGTAAAGACAAGGAAGTTTCACAAGGAAAATCAGTTGATTCAGTCATTACAAAAGGATACAAGGACATGGGCAGAGTTACAAAAGTTATCTATGGCTAAGTATAGCTTAACAATGGAAACTAATAACATCAGTAAAATAAAGTGACATTACAAAGTACAATTAGAGAAAAGCTAAGCTGGTCAAACTAGCTCATTATCTAAAGTATGACCTCTTCTTAACCAAAAGTTACATTCTTATGATAAAATCTAAATACAATTATCTCTAAAGTTTCCCCCAACAGACAGCTTGCCCCTAGCAAACATTTTTTCCCACAACTTTCCCTTCAGCAATTCTTAAAATCTCTTAACGGGATTGGTATGACAACCACCTGTTAGCTCTAAAATCATTAAAGTATACAATCCCATACCTAAGCAGTGATTAGAGTTGATTAGATGGGCTGTGGCCTTCTACCCAAGGGCTTTTGCCCTATACATGCATTCACCTAAAAACCCTATTCTAAAATCAAAGGAGAATCAAGATTTCTAACCCTGCACACCAGATAACAGTTTATGGATAACCCTAAGAGGAATTGCATAATTGGAACTCTAATTCTGTTGACAAACTTTTTTTCAGGCATGATTAGGGCAGGAAATTATGGACAATTTAAATTAAAACAGTGATGCTCTATTTGTATAGTGCTTAACAGTGTAGAAAGTGCTTTTTTAGATTTTTTTCTTAAGTACTATAATCCATTTATAGTTATACAAAGAAAAGATTAGAAGTATTTGCTTATCCTTAAAGAAAAGAGGGGAAAAAAAAACAACTTAGGAGTGGAATTTAGTTTAAAATAGACTTATTTATGTAACTTGCATCAACTTTTTCCAACCTGTTCTTTAGGTTTATGTGGAGAAAATAGTGCTTGGTAGAAGATCTGCACCTTTTAATTATATGTCAGTAACTCAAGGTTACATTTGGAATATTTAATAGATTTATGAAATTCTAGATAAGTTTCTTATGGTATTTCTTGGAAACTAAACTGCAGTTATTATACTTAAGTGGTTAGAAAGTATGTCACTAGCCTTGTTATGATTTCAGAAGTAATGCATGCTTGCTGTATAAAAATTGGTAGATTCAGAAAACTGTAAGAGTTAAATAATCCCACCATTCAGTGATAATCACTGTTCGTATTTTCTTTATACTTGTTAATATATATAATATAAATTTATGTTTACAGTTACATAGTTTATACAAATATACTGTTGTGTGCTGGTTTTTCTGCTTAACATATTATGAAAAATTTCCCATATCATTGCCTTCAAAAATATTATTTTAGTGGTTACATGCTATTACACTATATAGATGTATCAATTTATTTAACCATTTTCTTACAACTGAACTTTTCATTTATTTCCAGTTATTATTACTACATATACTGTTGCAACAAACATCCTTTTTAAGACTTTATGTACAGGGAGTATTTCCTTAGGATGGAGTCCTTGAAATACAATTGAGGGCTCTTGATACATATTGACCATTTGCTTTCCAAAAAATGTTTAACCAAAGTACGCTCCCATCAGCACTCTTTGAGAGTGCTTGTGTTACTACATTCTTGTCAACATGGAGAATCATCCTTGAAAGGGAAAAATAATTTTTGCCAGCTTTCTACGTGAATGGTGCTGTTTCAATACTTAAATTTCCATTTCTTTGATTATAGTTGATGTTGAGCACTAAAAAGCTAGTTATTTTCCATTTTTACTGCCTTTTAGGTGAATGAAGTGCCAGATTTTTCTCCTGGTATATTAGTATTTTTCCCTTAATTCATAGAGCCTTTTATGGCTTGATAGTAAACTTTTGCCATCCACATTGCAGATATTTTTCACATTTTGCCTCATACATATGTTTATAGTGGTTTTGACTTACAGAACTTCTGTACTTTAATGTTGCTAAATCTGTTGACTTTCTCAACACAGAATTTTTTCACATTTCCAAATCATAACTTAAGAACTATATGTGACTGTGGTAGAAGACTTTTAAAAGTATTTCTCCCCAAAATTCTGAATTAGATTTCTTTTCTTTTGAAGTTTAGTATTCATTTTTTTCAAAGAAACAGATTATATTGAAATACAGTTACCAAAACATTAAACAAATGTGTGATATAGAAATATCTGTGCTTCTTTATTAGCTCATTAAATAACAAGATCTAAAAACAATCATGATTTCAAAATAGTGATGAATGTAAACCCTAGTTTGTGATGTTGGCTATAACTTACGTGGTTTCTATTTGTGACAAAGTCACAGGTACTGACAATACCTATATTCCTTTTTTAATTAAAAAAATTTTATCAAAATGTTTTATTTATTTATTGTATGTATCTTTGGGGTGCAGAGTTGAATATCACTACCTTTGTGCAATATGTGATGCTCAAATCAGGATAATTAATATATTCAGTACTATACAATGTAATCATTTTTTGTGGCCCTTCACCAATTCTTCCTTTACTCCCCTCCCCCTCCCCCTTTCCCACCTCTGGTAACCTCAGTTCTATTCTCTCCTTTTGAAAGTTCAATGTATAATCTTGATTGTTGTATCTTTCTTCTTTTTTTATTTGTTTATTTTTTAGCTTCTACTTATGAGTGAGGACATGCAGTATTTCTCTTTCTGAGACTGGCTTATTTCACTTAACATGATTTTCTCTAAGTTCATTCATGTTGCTGTGAAACAAAGTACTTCATTCTTTTTTATGGAAAAGTAGTATCAAATCCAGTACAAGAACTTCCATGTCCTGGAGTAGAGACTGTTGCAAAACTGATTGCATTTGTTGATGAAAAATCATGTGTGGTATGTATCATATTAGAAACAAAATTCTTTGAAATCAGAGCAGAAAGTTTTAAATCCCAGGGATTCTTTCAAACCTGTTCTGTGGTTATACTAGCTAGGCCCACAATGCATTTCATTTCTTTCTTTCTTTCTTTCTTTCTTTCTTTCTTTCTTTCTTTCTTTCTTTCTTTCTTTCTTTCTTTCTTTCTTTCTTTCTTTCTTTCTTTCTTTCTTTCTTTCTTTCTTTCTTTCTTTCTTTCTTTCTTTCTTTCTTTCTTTCTTTCTTTCTTTCTTTCTTTCTTTCTTTCTTTCTTTCTTTCTTTCTTTCTTTCTTTCTTTCTTTCTTTCTTTCTTTCTTTCTTTCTTTCTTTCTTTCTTTCTTTCTTTCTTTCTTTCTTTCTTTCTTTCTTTCTTTCTTTCTTTCTTTCTTTCTTTCTTTCTTTCTTTCTTTCTTTCTTTCTTTCTTTCTTTCTTTCTTTCTTTCTTTCTTTCTTTCTTTCTTTCTTTCTTTCTTTCTTTCTTTCTTTCTTTCT
>NW_007726889.1:386716-412719 GCF_000696425.1 Galeopterus variegatus
TCTCTCTCTCTCTCTCTCTCTCTCTCTCTCTCTCTCTTTCTTTCTCTCTTTCTTTCTCTCTTTCTTTCTCTCTTTCTTTCTCTCTTTCTCTCTTTTTTTTTTGGCAGCTAGCCGATAACAGGGATCAAACCCTGGACCTTGGTGTTATCAGCATCACGCTCTAACCAACTGAGCTAACCAGCCAGCTGTCATTTATTTTCAGTAGTCCATTTGCGGTGTTATTATTTTGCCAGATTCTTCTTTATGTATTCATTATTGAAGTTTCATACTGAATTGTTGATATTTCTTGATGTTCAGATAGATGTATATGTAACTTAAATTTTTTCCCAAATTAACTTCCAACACTCCTCATAGAGTAAACCCTTTTATTTGAAGAGGGAAAAAGCCTTCTTGATGTCTTACACTTGAGTTATATTTCTATACCATGGAAGCTTAAATACTTGTATACCTGAAGGACTTTTAAAGGCTCACAGAAAGGAGTGTGTTTTCCATCAGAGCTTGAGTGCTTTTCTTTCACTGTCTATCCTTAGAGCCTAAGAGTAAGCCATGGGGCTGCTTTTGAGCCATGAGGATGAAGTTGCTGTTCAGGGTGTGTGTATTTGGGTGCACTTTAAAATGGCCCCAGACTTTCCCTGGAGGAAGGTGGGCCTATGAAGACCCACAGAGGAGGTAAGCACTGGTGACCCAAGATGAGTGGTCCTACCCTACAGGAAAAGAGGGACAAGATGGTATGGTATGGTCTCAGCCAGCCTAAAATCTGATTCCGAAAAGCCTGCTTTGACCAGTCATCTCTATACTTGGTGATTTCTTCTTCTAAAAATTTATTTCTAAACCTAGTTTTACAAAAAATTGCCCTGATGATAGTTTTCATTTTTTTTTAAATGATCTTAATATTCTTTGAAATTAGCAGTTATTATTCTTTTATGTGGGCAGTTTTCCATGATGATATTAATGCATGAGTTTTTCTTGTTCACTTGGCCCGAGATGGGGGAAAAAAACCAACAACTTTTCCATTTTGAGGATGTCGGATCTGGCTGATCTTTACTATGTAGATAGATAAAATAAAACATTATTTTCATATATCATGGGTGAAATTCGCAATTTGTGATTGCCCAGCCATCTAAATGTCACAATCAAAGAAGAAAATGTTTGCTTAACAAATTCGGAGTGTAAACAAGGTTGAACCTAGAGGTGCTTCACTTAGGCAAATAGCTTTCAAGCATTTCAGAAGTACATATTTTTGTATAAATCTTTGATTATAAAGCAAACTTATTTGTTCAATAAAGCTAGTAGGTTTTCTTTAGAATTTAGTTTGAGCTCCATATTGAAGGGTGATAAAAATATATTAAAGATAAACTGCATTTAAGTCTTAACTAGCAGGCTTTAGATATGAATCTAAATTAAGAATGTTCTTGTGTACACATTAGTTATTACACATTACAATTACACATTAGTGTAATTGTGCCTGAAGTTGTCTTGATTTCATGTTTCAGTAAAGGTTGTGCTGAGCTGAACTGAAGGGCGGTCCTGTAGAGCACTCCACAGTGTGAACACAGCATAAGAGAAAACCAAATATCAGTCTCTTAGGTAAGGTGCTTTGAAAAGTGTTTTTAGGCCGTTAAATGACCTTATTATCATTTTTAAAAATACAAATGTTTGTACCTTGTAAATAAATTGTATTTTGAGCTTGATGCAGAAGAAAAGAAAATTAGTGTGTAAGTTTGAGGGCCAATCAGTCATAACAACCCTGATCTACAATTAACTAAAACATTTCAGGAAATTTTGTGTCCTAAATTAGCATTAAGAAAAGAATCCTTCTGGGAAGGATCCATACTTATCAGAAAAGTAGGAAGGGGAGGTGTAAAAATATATTCTGTGTAAATAAACATGTGGCTTCAGTAATGTTTATGAGTGTTCATTAAATCTTGACTGTTGTGTTGTTAGCTTACTTCTACACTTTTTGTACATTGGAAACTTGGTAGTATTTCACTTGGGCATGATTTTTGCCAATATTAATCCTGAGGGGAAGATCAGTATTTCTTCACCTTATTTCAGATAAGCAGTTCATATGAGGTATTTAGCAGTGTTCAGTGACAAATGAGAAATTAATTTTCTTTTATATTTATCTTATAGATTCTTTGGGTGTTAACAGTGAATGATACCCAGTCAAAACTGCATGTCCTTTCAAAACATAGCTCACTTGGCCAACTTCGTGAAACAAATATAGAAGCCAGTATAGATAGAAGCAATCTAAGAGATGACATTCAAACACAGACCTGCCCCTTCCCCTGACCTCTGTGTCAGGTTGATTGAGTTGTATTTACCAGAATACTGGTTAAATCACCTTGTGTTATAAAGTCTTATTTTTTAAGTTACACAGTGAAGTGCTACACTGAAATCATCTCATATTATTCTTAGTCAAATTATAGAATTGAACCATATTTGCCTATTTCTACTAATGTAACCCAATAGACTTTAATTCAAGTGAGGATTACAGAAGTCCTACTTGCTAGTGATAGAATAAGGATTGGAGAATGAGAAATGGGTTAAAAAGTACGGAGCCATGCCGGGGCCTATTTATCAAGAAAAATACACTAGAGGGCTAGGCTGGTTGGCTCAGGTGGTTAGAGTGCAATGTTATATAACACCAAGGTCAAGGGTTCAGATCCCCCTACCTGCCAGCCTCCAAAAAAAAAAAAGGAAAAAGAAATGCAGTTGTTTTGATAAATCCTCAGTCTAGTCCCCATATGTAGGACCAATTTATTTATACGTTGTGTATGGTTAGAATTATGTTAAATAGTAAATAAAAGGCGTGAGTAAAAATCCTTGCTGTTAGAATATGGTGTTTGATTTTTATCAGCCTCAAGCCATGTATTGAGCACTTTCTTTGTGCCAAACATTGTGCAGGGTAGAAGGGCACAGATATGGAAAGAATTTGGCCTCAGTTCTCCTAGGAGTCAGTTAGAAAAACCCCAACCATTTGGAAAAGTGCAGTTTTGGAAATGTTAGTAAGTGTTTGTGTTGCTAGAAATATTCTCCCAGGTTGTTAACATGTGCCATATATTGGAAATTCTGCCTCCTGTCTTGACCACGTTTTGATAGATGCAAGGCTGTATTAGCATTCTGAGTTATCTAAGAATCCTTATCCTTAATCACTATTACTCTTTTCCTTCTCACCAAAAGGGTTGAGAAGCAAGATACTCAGTGCTACACTCTGTGGCTTCACTTAAATTCCATGAATAATCTTCTTTAGTTACCTTTTTCAATATCTTTTTGCCACATCTTGTACGCTTCTTGAGGTTAGGGTCTAAACCTTATGATGCTGGGTCCATTTGTACTTTTATAATTATTTGTACCAGATGTAGCCTAGAGCTCTGATGGCACGAGAATTTGACATTCTTTTTTCAGTTAGTCACAGCTGCTAGAAAGTCATTTAAACCAGAACAATTAATTTCTTTATTGCTTTTCTCTGCTTTTCTCCTTGACCTCTCCTCTGGCCCTCACCCCTCATCCAATGTTATACACTCAGCAAGCAGAGAGAGCAAAGACAGCTCAGCCTATGTCTTGTGTCTCCCTGAAAAGCAATGCCATTAGGAGCAGAGTTATAGAACTGGAAGGTGCTGAGGTTCCTAGTCCTCATGAGTCACTGTTTCATTATGAAGTGCCATTCTCAGAACGTCTAGCATACCCATGTGCAAATACTTGTACATAATTAATTCCACTTGTGATATTTTATTACATTCTCCATTTGTGCAGACAATCACAGGTTGACAATTTCTCTTGAATGGAGATAGGGTGTTTTCTGTTTAGAGAAATATGTATTTACAACTTAAAAAGGAATTCAGATGACTTTTCAGTCTAGGATTGTTCTTCCTGTTATAACATTTAATAAAATTTGTGTAGTTTTTGCATTTCTATAAAACTTTTTGATTGTTCACTAGAATTGCTGGTTATTGAACTTGATTTAATGCCTTCAGGAAGTACTGAAGTTTTTAAAAATGCTTCAAAATATTTCTGTTTTGCTTTCTGATGTTGCTTTATGGAGATATTAATGGCAACTATGCAAAGGGATTCACTAAATCTTTTAATTCCAATAAGAGACGAGTGGGTCCAGTCAACAGAAAAGAAATGGAGACAGGAAAAATCCTACGTTTCTCTTTTTATGACAAATTTTAAACCATTTTTTATTGCAAATATGACTATTTTGTTGGAAAATGCTGTTATAGCTTATTAAACTGAACATTTTAAACTTATAACCTTGTAGAGAGTAGATACATAATCAGGTGAAAATTATTTCCTATTTGTATAGTATAAGTTGTTTTGATCTTAAATGATGCCCTTTTCCCCATCCTCCAGTGCTGGGTATTGCTTTTTTCTCTCCTTCCTCTTGGTTTTACTCAATTTGGAATAATAAAGAGATATTTCCACATTTTGCTAGATTTTGCTCACCCTGACTTCCATTATGAAACCCTGAAGACATACTTTGTTATAGAGTTGAGGGAAAAAAAGTTATGGGTATTCAGAATATTTAGCAGTTATGCAAAATTGGATTCATGTCTGAGATCTTCCCTATGAGCTGTGTGACCTTGGGTAAGTTACTTCATTACCTCTGAGCCCCAGTCGCCTCACTGGGACACTGGGGATGGTACCTGTCTACTGAGGTTAGACTGCTACAATGTCAGGTGTATAGAAGATGATCATTAGGAGCTAATAACCTTCCTTTGTCTCATTTTAGATCTCTTCTGCTTCATACATAGGCATTTCATTTAATTTCTGAGACTCAGCTTTGGTGGAGGTGTTGCTAACGTCCCCTTTTCTTTAGAAAGAATTGGTTCATACCAGTAACATTTGAGATCATTTATCCTTGGACTCCAGCTTTGTCGCCTGTTGGTTTTCTCTAGAATTTGAGTTTAGTGAGCTGCTGATATTTTATTATATTTGAGCTGTATTTTTTAAAAAAAATCAAAGCAGATACTTTCATTTTTGCCAAAGTCTGCAAATTATGTTGCCAGTTTGCTATTGGCACATTCTAAAAGCACTTAGAATTGAGTCATCACTTAGAACTTATAATGTTCTTGTGGATTTTAAGGTACTGACGTCCCCTGTTCTAATTTTTAACATGTAACTTAGTTAAAAACATTCACATTTATGAGTTTCAATTGTAAAATGTTACTATTCATATATTTAAAAATACTGAAGCAATTCTGGATTTTCATCTTTCAAGCAAAGTGAAATAATAATAATTCCATATGTATGTAGGACTAGTATCCAGGTCTTCTACCAGTCTGCTCCGCATTCTCAGTATGATACTCACTTGACTAGTTTTAATGCCAACACAAGTAATAAGTTACTGTTGCTAGGATTTCCTACACATCGTTGCTGAAATGGGATCAAAGTCATGCAGTGGTTTGGATATGTAAAATTTCAGATGGCGTAGCTTAGAATTATGGTTTATTATTTTTCCATTTTCTAACCACACAACATAAAACAGAACATTAAGTGTTGTAAGCCATTTAGATTAGTAGCACAAATGGAAAATTGACAGTTACAGATCACTACAATGATATATTCCATTTCTGTAGTATTTTATAGTTTTCAGACTGCTTTTTCAAAAAGACCTGATCAAATTGTATAAGAACAATCATTTGAATCGTTTGATTGTATCCTGTTTTACTAATTAGCAGTCCAAAGTCTTGTAGGTTGAATAGGGACTAATATTTGTTTTTCTGAAACATTTTTTTCTATAGAAATCTTGAATCCTGTTCTTTTTTTAAGCTTCACAGAGGCAGGTAATTAGTGGGGCGGGGGGAATCCCAGAAGGAAATTTAAACAGGTGAGGCTTGGTGTCAGAACTGGGAGAACACGAATGCCCCCCATAAAGCCATGGTCACACCAGAATATCAGTCATGATTTCTACACCTAAAGGTCATCAGTTCTCTATTAATGAAGTGTCCTCTGAGGAATGTACAGACTTAGGGCTTTAAAAGTAGGTTCTTTTATGGAAGTTGGCTCTTGGTTTTGGCTGCTGCTATGAGTTAGCTGTGTACGTACATTGACCTTCTTTTGAAGACCTCTTATTAGCCAGTGGAGAGTCTCACAAAGGCAATCATTTTCAAGTAGAGGGTACAGGAAGTTGATGTTTAATAAAGGCTGGGAAGCACAAGGGGAGGTGCCAACTTGCATAACTACACACACATGACATTTTTCAATTAGTCTTGGCATGATTCAGATGGAAAATTATGTCCTTTTAGCCAAGTGGACTTTGAAGAGATATGACAACTGTCTGAAAGTTCTAAACAAGGAGCTGCTCGTGATGATTTGACACTTTTGGGAAAAGATTTTATTTAAGCTTTAAACTCTGCCCTGCCCACCTGGTCTACTCCCATCTTCCTCAAACAACCTGTGCTACCTTGCGGGTAATTTCTTTAACTAGCTGTATATAATTGAGAAACAAACATACAAAGTCTTTACATCATATAATTTCCATAGCCTCACTGCACAGCCCTTTACAGTGCCCCTTGAAAGGCACTGGGTATAGATGGTGGTTTGGTTTTAATTATTTACTTTTATAGAAACAGTACTTCCTGTATTGGCTCAATACTGTTGTGGAACTTAGACTTAATGTTTTGACTGTCATACTTGTATACTGATTTTCATGAAAAAGCTTACATTTTGATGGAATTCTGAAAATTTTCTGCAATATAACCTAATATCCAAAAGAACATGAACTTTATTTTTTTCACTTATCTATCAAGAGTATTTAGAATAGTGCTTTATATTTAGTTGCTCAATAAATTGTTGAAGGAATGCGGACCTAGATTGAGAAACATTTTATATTCACAGGTGTGCTGGCTTGGGACTATAGGCATCTGGTGCATTTAGTCTGTGGCTATAGTGTCCTATGGGTTTGTGGCCAGCAACCTACTTCTGTAGGAGAGTCTAAGTAAATATATTCAGGAGGCCACGGTAAAACATAAAATTCTGAGTAAATAGCAAAGACAAATATGGAAATTGGTAGGTGTAGTCAACATTCAGGGTTTCATTTGGGTAGAAAGGATTAGTTAGAAAGCAGATTACAGAACAAGAACCAGTAGAAACATCTGTAGGTTCCCTCGTGAATTACTGGGTATGTTCCAGAATACACTCTGTTGTTTACTGGCCACATGATCTTTGAAAAACGTTTTTAATTGAGATAAAGTTAAGTACCCTGAAATGAAATGCACCTAGCTTAAGTGTATGATTATCTGAGTTTTGACAAATACACATCTGTGTCACCAGCACACCAATCAAGATGTAGAATGTGTCCATCACCCCAGAAAGTTCCCTCAGGTGGATGATACAAGTTGTTGAACTTTGTTCATTAGTAAAGTGAGGATGATAATAAAGCTTGTCTTAAAAGGTTGTTGACATGTAAACCATAGCAACTAACAATTGTGTGCGAGTTAGAAAGTTTCCAAAAATTTTATTTGAAATGGATTGTTATTGTTATATCGGTTTTTGTAGATGAGGAAAATGAGGCCAAGATTATTTTTGGCTTGCCCACGGTTACCCAGTTACTGAGTAAGTTTGGGATCTTCATGAGTAATGAATACCCTCCATGTCCAGGTGGTTATGGGGGCTGTAGCTCTTTAGAGCTACAAATGTTAGGTTATTTTATTATTGTGGGAAGGAAGGTGCAAAGAGACCGAGATTACACATTTGAATTGAGTTTAATGTTCATTGCTGCTATTTATTAACTCTGTTTTTTGGGCAAAGTACTTAACCTCTGAAAATACCTAGTTTAACATCTCTAAAAGGGGAGGAAGGATGGGAGAAGGTGACCATCGTGTGACCTGTTAGTCCCATGGGACTGTCAGCTGGGAAGATGGCTGTGGGAACACTTTGTGGACCTTGAAGAGCCATGTGCCGATGTCATTATCTTTATCCATGGAAGAGGTAGCTGCCTACTCTCCATCCTTGCCTTGCACACTTTGCTGACTGTGGGCAGATAAGTGGAATTGACAGTGTGGCAGAGAGAGGCGGTCCCCCCTTGCCAGTCCCCTGATGTGCTGAATGCTATGTTTACACAGCTCTTTCTCTCACAAGTCCTGACATTCAAAAGCTACAGATCATTTTTCAGCTATTTGATCAGCCTCACTTCACAATACCTGTCGACTGTATTAGGAAAGAGTTTAAAAAAAAAAAAATTCTGTTTTTCCTTCTGAAAAGTACAGCCTTGATACAAAACAGTACATGTTGCTTTGAGGTGGCCGAGTTCCTAAGTGATCCAGAGAACCGTGGCGATGTGTTCTGGGCCTGAAAGGAATTATTTTGTGCATCTCCCCCGTACTGAAGATGGGCTGCTCCCTTAGTGTGTTTCAGGGCTGGTGATTAGACCTAGTACCCTACCTGCTACTATTAAACATTGAGCTTCAACGCCTTAATATTGCTCAGGTGAATCCATTTGCTCCAGCCCCAGCCACTCTATTGATTACAGAAGCAGCTTTGACATTTGTGCGTTATGACTCAAATGGAACTGTTCTTTATAACCCAGCTGCGTCACACGTCCCCATTTCCTCTCGCTTGCAGAGAGCGTGTAATATAGCAACCTCAGGACAACTTGGTCTGTTTTGGATTCAAACAGTTACTTTCAGGCAAATAGGCACTTACTTCAGGACTTAAATTTGGTCAATTTACACTTCCTGTCTGGAACCCTCTCTCTGCTGAAGGGTTGTTCTCTTCTCTCCCCAGTACACTCACTTCTTAGATGGTGCCTGGGTCCTGGAGGAGCACATGCCCTCATAGCCATGGGTGGGGTGGTCTGGTCCAGGTGCTGCCTTCCACACCTCTCCTGCCTCTGCCGAAGCCGCTCGTCATGGTTGGTTTTTGGATGCCTCTCTCCCTGTGTGTCCCACGGGGCTTTTGTGTGTGCAGGTGAATGTGGTCTCTGCGGTGGCTTCCAGTGGAAGGGTCAGCATACACTTGCCCTTCCTCGAAGTGTCCTCGGCCTTTCCTGATCCGCTGGCATCCCAGCCCTTCTCTTTGTGCTTGTCTTTCTCTCTTGGTCAGCTGCTTTGATCTTCCTGGAGGGTGGGAAACTGCCCTCCATACCCCATCACTGCCTTTTTCACCTAGCTCAGAGCTTCCAAGTGCAGATCTGTGAACCAGGGGTGTTTGGTGACATAAGTGTTTACCAGAATATAGTGAAATGGAAAAAAAAAATGCAATGTATTAAGACTTTCATAAGGCTAAGTTTATGTAATCTAAACTAATGGAATGTTCTTTATTCTGCGATTATGTACCCTCTTCACTTTTGTGTTAAAATGCCCTTTTATAATGTGTTGGTAGCAGTAAAAAGTTGTTTTGCCTGAAGGGCCCTTAAAGGCAAAATTTAAAACTGGTATCCCCATGTTGTCCTTCCAGATTTTTGGAGGGGAAATTTGACTAGCCCGTAAAATTGGAAAGGCTGAGGAACACTCACCTGCCCACTCCGTATCCTCTGCTCAAGTTTCATAGTTTCATCTTCTTCAGGGAGCTGCACTTAATCATTCCCTATATCTGCAGGAGTGGTGCTGTGTGTCAGATGTGTCCCCAAAGGTTCACTTGTTGGAAACTTAGTCCCTACTATAACAGTGTTAAGAGGGGATGGAAATCCAATTATGGTGTGTGAATGGTGGGGCCTTTTGAGAGGTGATTAGATCATGAGGACTGAATCCTTCTTGAATGGATTAATCCACTGATGGTTAAGTGGGTGGTAATGGGTGCAGTTCTTCTTTTGGGGGACAGGGGGTGGCCAGTACAGGAATCCAGATCCTAACCTTGGTGTCATAAGTTTGTGCTGTAACCGACTGACTGCGCTAACCAGCCAGCCCCCTGGGCGTGGTTCTGATGGCATTAGAAGGAGAGCCACTGCAGAAGTCAGGTCTCTTGCTCAGTCCATTCTCACCATGTGACACATTGCGTCGCTGTGCAAGACCCTCACCAGATGTGCCCCCTGGACCACAGACTTCCCAGCCTCCCAAACTGTAAGAAATTTCATTTTTTTGTAAATTACCCAGTTTCAGGTATTCCGCTATAAGTGACAGAAACGAACTAATACAAGTGTAGTCCACCCTGTGGGTCCCCTTGGGCTCTGGTTGCTTCTACTTTTGCAGTTTTCGTAATTATTTACTTAATTCTTTCTTGTCTTCCTGACTGAACTGTACGCTCCTTGAAGGCAGGGACCGTATTTTTCACCATGGTGTCCCCATCACCTGGCAAAGCATCCAACATGTGGTAGAGGATTAATGAATGTTTGAGTGAATGAAAGCTCTTGTCATAAAAAGGTCACTCTGTAACAGGGGTGAGGAAACTGGCAGGGGTGGTGTGTGAAGTAACAACCTTCATGCTGCAGCCACGTGGCTTCTCTGGGACTGTCCTGGTGTTTAGGTTCCTCCTTTTGTAGAACTGGAGGCTCTGAAGATAATAAAAATTACATAAGGATTATTTCATTCTCGAAAGTCTCTAATATTAAGAGAATAGTTGTAAGGAAATAAGGTTTACGTTGCTAATGAAAACATCTTACTTTTATACAATGGCAGAGAACGGTATTCTCATCCGTAATGTGGGTTGAGTGGAACCACACTGCCATCTTGCCTATACGGATAAGCTAGGGAGTTGGTATCCAAAAGGAGAGGTGCTATTTTATTGAACTTCTGATTAAAATACTTTGTGCAGGACTGAAATCCTTAGGAGAAAGGCATGAGTAAATACTGGAATTATTCATTTTTTAAAAACTGGGGGCTGTTGAATTCCACAAGTATTAGCTGAGCAAACATAAGTAGAACATTTCTCTGCCATCCTTAAGTGGAAATTGTCATTGCACTCATCTGCCTTTAAACTCTGAGCTGACCTGTCATGCCAGCAGGGAGGGCAGACACGTCTGTGAGAGAGAGGGGACAGAGGTCCTGGCCTCCGGCAGTTGGGAATTTGTTGGCTATAACTGAGCTTCCTATTGCCTTTAAGTATAAGTCAACATATTACTGAATTGATTCTGTTGGGAATTTATTGCAGAGAATAATGATTTAGGTTTCCATCTTGACTGACTTTTACACACCAATGATTTTAAAGGCTGTCACAGTGAGGCTGTCATACAGTTGGGAGCCAGACTTAAGGGCCATTTTCATGGTGCTAAAGGCTTTGAGTTCAGCACATTAGCCTTTGAAATATGAACCTAAATGAAGCCCAGTTTGTGAATTTCCAGATTCTTCTCATAATGAAACAGCATGTGTATTGAACGTCCTTTTTCTTTTTTAAAAAAATGACACCATCTATTCCTCCATGTCTATGGAGGACAGATGCTAAGATCCAGTAGGCTTCCTCTTCCTACACTCCCATCTAAGAAATGCAAAAAGTAGCCACTCTTGGGGCAATGAGATTTTGTTCTGCTTACAAGGGAGGGTAAGGGAGGGCACTTGGCTGGGTTTCTTGCTTCCTGAGGTTCATGTTATATCCCTTTGTCCTCCTGGCACACTCCCACACTTATCACTCTCTGGAAAATCCCAGCTCCGTGGTGGATAGAGGGGAGGACACCTGACAGGTAGAAGTGTACTCACCTTCAGGGCCAGAGACTCCAGATAAGCAGGTGCTAACTGCCAGGGCCAGGACAGTGAGTGAGTCTTCTTTATTTCAAGCCAGATTGTCATCCCAAATAGAGCCAATCTGTTATCCTCAGCATTTTCATAAGGTCTTCATTTAATGTTGTCAGTAGAATCTGGAGAGCAAACTTTTTTGACACCTTAAGACTTATGGGCTTGAAAAAGATTTTATAATTTTTTTACAATATCCAAGTTAGAGATAGAGGAAAGAGATCAATTCTGATATGTCATGATGTCCTTGGAGGAAAAGTGCAACACGAAATATGTAAGTCTATTTTCCCCAGTAGTTTCGGGTGCGCGCTCTCATGAAATTTCAGTTGTCAAAACATTTAAACCTAGTTTGATGTTCTTCGGCTTCATTTCAGTAGTGAGGTAGAAAAACCAACCACCATTTATCTTATAGTTCTTAAAATTCGTGTGACTACAGTTGTCTTTTGTAGAGGTGCAGCAGTAGATCTTGTGTAGTTTTAGCATCAGATGTATTTAGTGTTTCTGGTAGGCCTGTTCCAATTAGAAATGAGATAGTATATGGTTATATTTATAAATAGCACAAGGAAATATATTTAACTCACTACATCGTCTCGGTATGCTATTCTTTATTTGAAGGGTGACTAAAATTTTCTTTGAATATTTTTATCAATACCTCTTTCCAAGGCTGTTACACAGATCTGAAGTCTCAATGTTGCTAATGGACATGACATTTCAGGGAATAAAAAAAGAAAGCTCATCAATGAGTGTGTTTTTAAGTTTTTGGCACATGGATTAAAATCCACGTACAAGTAGTCAGTCTCTTTCAGCTTTGATTTATTAACCTTATGAAGTCAGGGACACTCTGTGTTGCACATTGGAAATGGAAGCCCAGCCATAGGTGGGGCCAGCTGAGGGCGGTGAGGTTCGAGGTGGCTGTCCTTTAACCTGGCCATCCCCGGGGCATCCTCCTTTGCAGCCCTTAGGAGATTCTTGCTATGGTAGCAGAGGAGTGTTGCTAATCCTACTGGGACTTGCCTGGCTTCTGAAGGGTTTCTCTCTAAAGACTGCCTCATGATTATCTAGGACCAAGTTAGGAATCAGAGAGAGGCCACTGGCCTAAAAATAGGGCCTAAGTGGCAGAGGGCTACCTTCCCGCTGCCAGAAGATGATCACATAAGGAGGAAGGAGGGTGGCGGGTGGGGAGGGAGTGTTTTCTTGGCTCCTGTGTGGGTATGGGGGGTGGGGTGGTAAGAGTTTTAGTGATTGACTTTAAAATATTTTAGAAACAGTAGAAGTAAATATTGAGGTTATTCTTTTTATGAGGCCAGGCTTTCTGGGATATAGTTCTAGATGCTTATAATTCGCAAGAAACTCTTTTGTATTTAACGTTAACCACAGTAAGCCTGAGGACTCAAAGCAGTCAGTGTCTTGTTTCCTATATTGCCTCAGAACACAAAGTGAAGCATTGTTTGAAAACTTGCAGACAACAGGACATTTAAACAAGGACCTATGCATGTTAAATTGAAGTTTATGGGAGGATTATTTAACATTCTTACTAATAACTTTGGATACAATATGGTACAAATTTTGTGTTGAAGTCACTTGGGCTAGAAGAAACAGCAATAGGAAATTGAGAGATAAAGTAATCTTTTTAGATTGGTAGCTGTTTTCTGATTGGGTATGACATAATTGAAACTATTATTTCTTTTAGAGACTTCTTTGTTCTATTTTAGGTGAAACAAGATCACTTTAGAAATCAGGCAGTTAAACCATTAGTGGCCAAAGAGCCAAGAGCACCCTTTTCCCTGGAAGCCTTCAGGGAACTTGTGGCAGTCTGATTAGATGAAGAGTATTCTCTTTGAACACATAGATTTAGGAATGGGTGGTCATTTCTTTTCAGGAATTCTTCCACAGCATCTCAGGGTTAACTATGAAATGTGAGCAGGGCCATCTGATTTGGGGGTGGCAGTGAAGACTCGCTTGCCTTTGAAGATGTTTCTTGTCACCTTGAATACAAAGGTTAATTTGTTACCTATTACTGTTCTAGATGAGTGGGTCCCTTTTTTTATGTTAAATGTGATGGGAGGCCATTAGAAGG
This sequence comes from Galeopterus variegatus, assembly GCF_000696425.1. Lineage (NCBI taxonomy): Eukaryota > Metazoa > Chordata > Mammalia > Dermoptera > Cynocephalidae > Galeopterus > Galeopterus variegatus. Next base: position 400,400 of record NW_007726889.1, read on the forward strand.
CTTGAAGTGGGGAGTGGCATAACCTGAGTTATATTCATGTTGGGAGAATAGAATGGTTTGGTCAGGGCCCTCACCTTGGGTCCAGTTGGGTGTGGTTCAACACGTCCATTGCAGGCAAATTATGTGTGTGTGGAGTTAGTGTGCCAATGTATCTTTTTAGTTTTGTTGCTGTTCTTGTGTTTTTTTAGAGAGAGAGAGAGAGAGAGTTTTAGGGAGGCAGGCGGGTTGGCGTTGGCCTCAGGCATCCGCCCCAGGCCCGGTGCAGTCATGCTTTCCAACCTGTGGCTCCAAGGACCTTTTGGCTGGTTACCTAGCTCATAGACCTGCGTGAATGGGTCTGGTGACCCAGCTGGCGTATGAAGGGTTTGTGACCCAGTCTGTGAACGGGCTTGAGGGGTCTGGGAGCTCCAGACCCAGCCCTAGCTCGACAATCAGCTTAGTCAGTGCAAGATTACTAGCAGGTAAAAGAGCCCGACAACTGGCGTGGTTGCCTAGCTTTACAATTGGCATCACAAACAGGATTAAGAGTGCTACAGTTGGCGCTGTGAGGATTCCAGGCCTTAGCCTAGCCAGACAATTCAGAAGGGTCTTTCTGGTTGCTATGTGGAGAGTATATTCTAAGGAGGCAAGGGACTAGTGATTTACCCAATTAGTAGTCCAAGGTGGAGACAGTGGTGGCTTGGGCCAGGGGATAATACTCATAGTGCAGGTGAGAAATGGTTGCATTTGGGATGTATTTTGAAGGTAGCATCTACTGGAGTTGCTATTGGGGTAAGAGGGAAAGAGGCAACTGAAGGCTGACTCCTTGGTTTTGACCTGATAAACTTGGGTGTATAGTGGTGTCTTTTACTGCAAATGAGGAACACTGGGACAAGAATGAAGGGGCAGGGGTCTAGAAGCCTGGAGCTTTCCTTTAGACCTGAAGTTTGAGATGCCTGTTAAATATACAGATATGATGTTAAATTGACAGTTGAGTATTCAAATCTGGAGCTTTGGGGAAAGATCTGGGCTAGAGATGCTTGTGAGAATTGTTATCACCTAGAATGTTATCTCGTTTAAACCAAGTGTGACTCTAGGAAGAGAAGGGGGTAGTGGGCTGAGTCCTGCCTTAGTCCCAACATTTGGAGGCTGGTTACAGAATATAGCAGAGGCATTTGCCAAAGAGAAGTCTGTGAGTTTAGGAGGAAAACCAAGATAGGGTAGCACCTCTGAAGTCAAGTGACAGAGGTGTCCTCGAGCTTGATCCCTACAGTGCAGAGAAAAATCCTGTTTACCAAACTGGGAACATTTTGTTCACTTTTTAGTAAGAGAGAGAGAGAGAGAGTGTGTGTGTATGTAATCATCATCATATGAAAAATTTGAAAAGCTCCTGGAAACCTTGTTAAATAAATCATGGTAAATTTAGCCCAAAGTAAAAAACAAGTTCAACAAATCTTTTAAAACACCAGAGCATATGTGTTGATAATACCCAGGTTGAGGGTTCAAATACCCATACCAGCCAGCTGCTAAATTAAAAAAAGAAAGAGGAAAAGAAAAAAAGGAATCCCTGCCCCCCCCCGCCCCCCGAACATGGGATTTAATTACCCTTAGGCAGCCTCATTTCAGGGAAATACATACATTCTGTTAATCATTGTTGAAATATTGACAGTGAATGGAGGGACCACAGTACTGTCTGAGGGTCCCTAAAATCCCAAACACTGCTTTACCTCCCCGGTCACTGCCTGTAGTGCTGTTTTAAGATCTTTATTCACCAGGGCTCTTATGTAGGAGGCCCCATTCCATATCATATCAAAATATTAATATATAACCACACTTCATATATTTAAAGGCATGAGTTGCTGCTGACTGTCAATAGAATGAGGCGTTTAGAAACCTTACCTGCTACTTAGTCTTCAGGTCTAAGCTAAACATGTGCCTTGCTCAGAGAGGCCTTCCCGACCCCCTCTCCCCAAATGGTAATCAGAGCATTCATGCTTTTCTACAGTGACTACAGTTTGTTTGTATAGTTATGTTTATTCTTTGTGTATTTTGTTCACTCTGTACTAACTCCTGGTAGAGTGTTTGGCATAAGATGGGCGCTCAACAATTTTGATGAATGAATGCCATCCAGTGTGAGAAAACAAAGGCCTTAGAGGTGCCTAAGCAGCTTTGGTTTTGTTTCCAGGCTGAGAGTCATCTTTATTTTTAAGTCCAGTTTATTGAGACATACTTTACATATAGCAGAATTTTCTCTTTTTAGGTGTACAGTTCGTTGAATTTTGACAGATACCTATAATTGTGTAACCACCAACCATAATCAAAAAATAGAAATTTCCATCATTCCAAAAAAATTTCCTTGTGCCCTTTAAATTCACTTCCGCTTTTCCTAGGCAAACACTGATCCTATCCCCTTAGTTTTGCCTTTCCAGAATATTATATAAGTGGAGTTATTCAATATATAGCCTTTTGCGTTTGTGGCATCTTTCACTTAGCATATGTGTTTGAGATACATCTGTGTTGTGCATATCGGTGGATTACCTTTTCATTGCTGAGTGCTATTTCATTGTATGGATATACCGCAATTTTTTTTTTTCATTCATCCACGAGTGGTGGACATTTGAGATATTCCTAGTTTTTGGCAATTAGGTTTTTCTTCCTTGTTTTATTTAATAACACAGGCAAGAAATTAAACAGCATTAGATACCCACCCCTCAATACCCCCATTCACATCCACTGTTTTCTTTTTCCCATGTTCTTTTTCTATGTATATTACATGCTGTTATCATAAAACACAATTTTTTTTAGTTCGTTTATAAAGCATGTAATTTTTAAATGGTTATATTTCATTGAGTTACTGTTCTGATCAGTTCCTGGTTGACATTTAGATTGTTTCTAAGTCTTTACAGTTGTAGAAAATACGCTAAAACTCCTCCATTTAACGTTTTTCCTGTGATAAATTCTTGGCAACAGTTTCCTTAAGACTTTTAATTGAAAATAAGAGAAATCAATTCAAGCTAATGGACTGAAAATGGATGGGTATTGTCTAGGCATAGAGTATTTCTCAGAACTGAGCATCTGGGAGGTTGTCAGGACCAAGTCGGTTAAGCAGTCCACCCTCGTTGGTTGTCATTTCTGCTTCTCTTGGTACATTGGTCCAATTCTTATCTTTGTAGAGACTTGTTTTCCCTGCCTCTGGGTGCACAGAGGAAGGTAGCTGGTGCACGGGGCCTGGATTCATATTCAGTTCCAGGGAGTTTCAGGGACACTGCCTGACCAGCTGTTTCAAATCTAAATGCTGGGGGAGGAAAAACCTGACCCCATTTGAGGAAAGGTGTCTATACCAGGGCCAATCCACTTGTTCATGTAGGGGAGCCCACCTCACTAAGTGGAAGGGGCTATTCTCAGAAAAAGGGTGTTGTTGTGAGGTGAGCGCACACATAGTTTTCCACTTCAAGTCAGGTTGCATATAAATCTCTCTATGGCTGTTTGCTTTCTACAAGGGCAGTTTCAATTAGGTATTAAAAGAGGAGAGGATAAGAAGTTATTGCTTACCATTACAGTGTCTGTGTTTAGGATGATGAAAAAGTTTTGGAAATAGATAGAGATGGTAGTTACATAGCACTGTGAATGTGGAACCAGAGGATAGAGAGTGGAGAGGCCTGATGGCTGGTCTCAACCCATCCTGTCCTCTCTGCAGGTTCTGGACTCGGCCACAGGAAAGAATTCAAGGGCAGAGTCACAGTAGAGAGTGAGAACAGGTTTAATGTAACAGATAAGAAATAGAGGCTCCACAGAGACAGTGTGGCCTAGCTCCTGAGACTGAGCAGGGCCCACACCAAGTTGAACACGGAAGTAAGAAATACACACTTAAAGTTCAGTACAGAGCACAGGCTGGTTCAATAGAGTGAGCAGCCACCTGCTAAAAGTAAGCTTAACACAAAAGTAAAGCACACACACCTCAGCTGGTGAAGTGCCAGCTGGCCTCAGGAAAGTGAGCAACGACATTGCCTTCTGCTGGGATTTGGTTTATAGTTTCACCATTTAACACATATTCTTGTTGTCTAATGAATATTCAACTAAGGGGGTGGTTTCCTGTTATGTAACATAGTCTTGCACAGGCTTGTTTAGTCTCCTTTTAGGGTACGTTCATTGGTCAGATTCTATCATGAGCACCAGACATATTCAAGAATATTCTGTGCTCTTTAGTGCCTCCAGTGGAAGGTCATTCGAAGGATAAACTCCTTTCCACTGAGCATGCATGGCCACTGGGGTCATGTAAGCCTGCATAAATTCCTTTTGCTGAGTATGCTTAGCTATTGTATTCCCATGAGTCTACTCCTTTGTGGTCTCAGTCTCCCCCTCTTGGGGCCAAAAAATAGGTACAATAAGCAAAAGTAATTCTCTAGGGGAGGCTTAAAGGAGGGGTCTGAGACCTTGGGGTATGGCTTAACCCAGAGGTGTGTCCTGAAACCTAAAGCCAGGGAAACTGAGCACCTCCTATCTCATATATAATTAATTCTTCACAATTGTGTGTTTAAAAATGCTTAAAATGGCAATCCTTATATATTATGTTTTACCACAATAAAAAAGAAAAAGAGGATTGAACATATCTATTTCTTTATACTTTTATTTAGATACTATAAATAGTTGTTTACCACTTCTTAATTTTAACCCATCACCTATGAATGATGTATGATAGCTAAGAAAATCTAATTTACAGTTGACATTCATTGAACGCTTACTTTATGTAAGCATTGTGCCTAAGACTTCTGTAAATACAAGCAAGCCTATAAGACAGCTCTTATTCTCAGAACCGTGCATTCTTGTTGAGGTTTATTTAACCCTGGAGAAGGTGTTCCTTATTAAATGGGCTTTGAATGGGAATGTTCCATGCAGAGGTAGTTGCTTCATTCATTGTCTGAAAATAATATCAAGGCTGGTGCTAGATGGTTTAGGGGCCCAGAAAGAAGCATCTTGTTTTAACCCTGAAATGCCTGCTGGGATGGTTGCTCCCAAGTCGTGTGACTCAGTATTGGGTTGTGTGTCTTGTGATCACTTTTTTTAGGCCCAAGCTGGACTCACCTAGGTTGGCCGGGCTGCTTCACCTGGTGTCTACACCTGAGCTCTACTAGGACTTGCCCAGTGACTGTTGGCTGTGAGTCTTGGATGTTTGTTCTAGTAACTTCTGAATTCTAAATAGTTACATCTAAAAAATTTTTGTCAGCAAACTTGCCCTGGTTACTATGATAATTTTACTATTCTCTGAAATCACTTGTCTGTTTTATGACTCTTAAGGTGATAGAATTTTAGTGAAGATTTTCATAACAAACTTGCAAACTTAAGGGATTTGTTCATATGAACAATGGATTCCATGTGTCTGTCTAGCTCAGATCTTCCTTGCATCTGTGCCATGCCACAATGGTCAATAGGGATGACACATGCTGTAGTGTAGACCCTTTCCATGTGAGGTCCCAAATATTCGTGAGGCAGCCCAAAGTTCCAAGATAGGTGGTACAGTATTTTTCTCCTATTCCGTAGACTGGGAAAGTTGAGCTATCATGAAGTCCAGCCATTGGCTCTGTTGCTTCTGGTTTGTGGTAGTGCCTTTAAAAAAAAAATGTAAAATATGCATAACAAAAAATTTTGGAGTTTACAATTCAGTGGCATTAAATAAATTTACAGTGTTGTGTAGCCATCACCACTATCTGTTTCCAGAACTTTTTTCATCATCCCAAACAGAAATTCTGTACCCACTAAGCAATAACTCACCCTTCCTTGCTCTCCCTGCCCCTGGTAACCTCTAATCTACTTTCTGTCCCTATGACCATGAGTACTCTAGATACTTTATATAAATGGAATCATGCAATGTTTGGTCTTTTCTAACTGGCTTATGACTGGCTTAAGCAAAATGTTTTTAAGGTTCATCTATGGTGTAGCATGTGTCAGAACTTTTAAGGACTGGATACTATTCCATTGCATATTTATACCACACTTTGTTTATCCATTCATCTGTTGATGGACACTTGGGTTGCTTCCACTTTTTGCTTATTGTTGATAATGCTGCGGTGAGAGTGGGTGTACACATATCTGTTGGAATGCCTGCTTTCTGCTCTTTGGGGCATAGGAGTAAAATGCTAGATCATATGGTAATTGTATATGTAGTTTTTTCAGGAAGCATAAAATGGCTTGCTACATCTGCTGCACCATTTTATATTCCCACTAGCAGTGCAAGAGGAAGAGGTTCCAGTTTCTCTACATCCTCGCACGTTTTGATAAAAGCCATTCTGATGGGTGTGAAGTGTTATCTCATTGTAGTTTTGATTTGTATTTCCCAGAACACTAATGATGTTGAGCCTCTTGTCATGAGATTCACCTGACGCCTGGCGGTATCGCCTCCACTTTTCTTTCTTTAAGTTTTAGGAAGTGGGAACACGTCCTCTGGTTTTCTTCCCCATTCCACTTCTGAGACTAAGGTGGTCAAGAGTCAAGTAGGGAAAGTAACCTCTCTGGTTCTCCTTACCAACTTGGATTGCCTTTTTCCCTCATTGAAACGATGCCCTAACAGGTGATCAGTTTTTTGGACTTTATACAGATGTTAAGGGCTAGGTAGGTTTTTCTTAACTAGGAGTAGCTGCATTGTGGGTTAAATAGTTTTCAGTTTGGGAACCGGCGTAGGAACTTAAGCACTGTTAAGATTTTTCTGAGAAAATGAGTTTTGAATTTAAAATAAATCTCCAAGTGAACTTTGGAAGATTACATGTTAGTGAGTTGGAGACTGCCGTTACCAGCAATATAGTTAAAGGTAGAGTAGTGAGAGATGGGCGTAGGAACTTAAGCACTGTTAAGATTTTTCTGAGAAAATGAGTTTTGAATTTAAAATAAATCTCCAAGTGAACTTTGGAAGATTACGTGTTAGTGAGTTGGAGACTGCCGTTACCAGCAATATAGTTAAAGGTAGAGTAGTGAGAGATGGAGTTGAAGGGGGGAGTGTGCGTACAGCTGCAGTGTGAACAGGCGCACGGGCTTTGGAATGAGCAGGTTTGCATCCCAGTCTTTCGTCTTGTGTGCTTTGGGCCTGGCTTCCGCTTTGACATGCTAGCTGTTTATACACGTGTGTGTTGAGGTGTGCAAAGCTGACCGACATAGGAGTGACTGAGGGAGATGTCCGAGAACTCTTTCTGGGAAGTCCCTGCTGGGTTTTGATGCTACATCAGAGTGAGGTGTCTTACTCTAAGCTTGGCTTTGTGTAGAAAGGCTACTGATGCAGATGCTGGGCTTTCTGACATGCTTCGAGCAACCCCGTAGCATCTTTCCAGACCATCTCTAATGACAGTGTGGCTAGCATCTTGAATATTCTTCCCCCACTGCCGCACTTGGTGTGGTGATCTGAGGCATTGCAAAGTGTTTTAAAAGTTTTGTTCAAAGACGTTCATTTCCAGTGACATTTAATACGTTATCTTTTTTTCTTGGGTTTAGATTTCTAGTCTTTATATTACCATGTACCTTTTTTCTCTTGGATCTTCACTGGCATGTCAGGAGTAAAGAAAAATAATAATTGCTTAGTCTAAGTTAACTTTCAAACCAACTAGGTGAAAAGGGGAGAAAAGTTGTGTGTGCACGTGTGTGCACAAATTTGGAATCTAAAAGCATAATTTCATAGTAGATAGTTTTTCTTATGAACTTATCTTTGGGGGTTTAATCTCCTTTTGATGTTAATATGAATTAATTAGCCTTGTTATATAATCTTCAAGTAATTTCCATGCCCGTACTTTTTTAAGGTCAGCTAGTGTCCATTTTGTTTCCCCCTACCTTTTATCACTTTGTGTTTCTTTGTGGTGAATCATAGGTGATTGAACAGGTCAGAAATTGGAGGAGTTACTCTGACTGAATACTCTACTGAGTAATGATCTGAAATGTATTTACCTAGTGCCTAGATCTTTATCATTGAGTGATAGTGGGTTATAAAAAAGTTAAAACATACCGTATGTAGTTTTTGGCTTAGTCTCTCTTTGTAGAAAAATTTAATCTGCTTTGCAACCAAGTAGAGTACTGAATGTGCTGGTTTCTTATCTTAACTGGCATCAGTGATTGTAGTCAAAAGTGCTTCCTTGGTGTGATATCAATACAGGTGAAGTTGGCCTCTTTACTGGAAAGCAGGACGAGATCATTTTGTTTTAGCAAATGCAATATGGCAGTCATAATTATGTATCCCTTTATTTCAGTCCTCTGTGGTATAGTCAGTGGGGATATTGAAAACAATAGGGATTCAAGTTTGGATAATACAAGTGAAATATTTACTCCTGTTACCTGTAGCTTTGGGACACAGGACTTTTTAATACATTATATTGGTGTAGGACATATTTAGCTTTTGTTTTTTTTTTTAAGTCGTTTTGTTCAGTAGGCCTGTCACTAGTTTCTGTAGGCTCTCCTTTTAATATTTATGATGTTCTTCATGCAAGCAAGATTTGTCTGTGGTATTCGTGCCTTTTCACCTAAGGTGGTTAGATAAACAGAGTTAAGGAAGATAAAAATTAGGGTTTTGTCCTAAGTGCACCATTAAATTTTGCTTTTTTTCATACTTTTATGAAGCAAGATGGTGGTAAGCCAAAGAAGAGATGGGAGGTAATTCTAATCCTGGTTCTTTCTCTAAATAATTGTATGAATTTGAAAATCATTAAGTTGCTATATCGCACAATTCCAGGGGCACCATTACCATCATCTTTAGTGTAAATGGTACCCCTGGGGTTTCTGTTCCATGGAATATGGTGTAAATGCTGACTTCTGGAGTTATGCAATGAAGAGTACTACTAGAAATGAGAATTTATTCTCTCTAGACCTCCGTTTTCTTACACATAGAATTGGTAGATTGGATTAAATGAACTCAGATACCCTAAACACTGGAAGGTAATTCATCAGTGTTAGTCAACCTGCCCTTCATGAATGGGCCCTGTTAACAAGAAAATAGAATTATCTTTGTTAGTGAAAGCAGTTTTTTATTTCAGGAGTTCATCTGTTGTAGTGTTTGTTTTCATGTGTAAACTGCCTGCTTGCAAGACTTCTTGGCATGTATTTCAGGTGTCTGAATCAGACAATCTGTTGTTGGAATCTGAAAGACATTTATTTAGGAACTACACTGACGATTTTGTAAAGTAACAGCTTTAATGACAGTAGTTATTCACGTTGCAAAGAGCAGATATGCTGGCCCAAGATTCTGGATAAATGATTTCCAGGTCTTTTAATTTCATGTTGATCGAAAAGTGCAATCCATAAAGAATGTGTTTTATTCCACTGGAGCATAAATATATATTTTTAATATGTAAATAAAATTCCAAAAGCAATTATAAATATATAAATAATAGTGGAAATGTATAAAGCAGATTTATAATGTAAAAGATCCCCCCCCCCCCCCTGCCCCGGGGGGGAAAATAACATCTTTCCTTCAAAACTTTTTTTTCTTTTTTATTATCCAAGTCACTGAACTATTCTGGTCTCTTTAATACAGAGGCAGTCACCCAGCCAAAGTGACTGCTGATTTAATCTGACAAGCAAAACTCCTTCCTGTTTTCAGAGATGGTCTGGATAGACTAGTAAGTTGCTTACAGAACTTGCTGTTTTTGTTTTGTTTTGTTTTGACTTTTACTGTAAGTGATGTACAGTATAACAAAGAAACATCTGCATGCAAGTTTTCTGCCTACAAAGCCTCAGAAAAGTCTGTGATGTTTCATTGGCAGAGAGTCCAAGGAAAATTCTTTAGTTTGTCGGGGGAAAAAAGAAAGTCAAAGAAACATCTGCATGCAAGTTTTCTGCCTACAAAGCCTCAGAAAAGTCTGTAATGTTTCATTGGCAGAGAGTCCAAGGAAAATTCTTTAGTTTGTCGGGGGAAAAAAGAAAGTCTTTACACTCAGCCCTGTTACTGCTGCTAGGCTGAGCTGGTCTTTGAATAACTGTGGTTTCCAGAGAGGATTCACTGTATGGTCTGGTGTTTGGATTTCCATTGGTCTGGATGTAGTTCTTGCATTGCTGTTGGAAAAGACAGTCTTCAGGTGTAATCAAAAGTGTTCTTTTTTAGACAAATAACTTGAGTAAGACAGCTCTTGCTTACTTTTACAGCAGTCGATTTTGATATTGCAAGGAATGTAGGTAAAGATATAGTTATTTCTGGGCATTTAAGCAAAAACACTAGAGTTGACTGTTTTAAAATACTTTTTAAATAAGCTGTTTTTTGAATCTTACATACTTTCCACTTCCTTATATTTTGTTTGTGGTATGATCATATTGAATTATCCCTCCTTCAAGAAAAATTCCACAATGTGTGAAAATGCAAAGATTACTATGAGCAAATGTGAACATACTCTTACCTACTTTTTAAAAAGGAAAATAGTCAGATATGGTGCTCTACTTTGGGTGTAAGTTGTCAAATACAAAAACTCTCATTAAGCAACATGTAAAAATTTTATATATTGTTACATCTGATCATGGTCATTTTACGGTTGCAACAATAGGAAGGAGTGTGGAAGGAAGTTATTACGTATATGCTTTAATTTACGATGTCATCTGAAGGGTCTAGAATCTTGGTTATTCGGTCAACTTTGCATTATGATTCTGGGTATAGCACTTTCTGTGTGCGTATATAAATAAAGGGTAAGTGAATGAAATAGAGAGGTAGGGAGGGAGGAAAGAAAACGAGAGTTACTCAAGTGTTTATGATTTCAAATGCTCTGAGCATGTGTAACTTGGCAATTTGGCTTTCACTCTGTCTTAGCAAGAGACGAGGATTGGGGGAACACGGCTTTGTTATTTATGCTGCATTTTATGATATATTTAAAGAATATAGGCTGTCCTGAAGTATGGCTGTTTCTAAAAGGAAAATGTTAAAACATTTTCCTTAATCAGATTGCTGACTAAGCTTTTAGGAATGCAGTTTAAGAGTTTGTGAATGTGTGGGGTCTTCCACAGGCTGGTTTGGAGGTTTTAGGAAGATTTTTGAGTCAGAAGACTTTGGAATAAAAGCATATTTCTGGAATGAACTGCAGGAATCGAAATTCTTGAGCCTCAGCAGGTCAGCTCATTGGCTTTGTGTTGAATCTTCATACTTTCCTCAGTCTTTAGCTGGGAGCTTTTCTTCAGTGCTGTGTCCTTGTCATAATCAGAGCCTCACTCGTGCCCACCACCAAAGGCTTTTAATTGCATAGTGTGTGTTATCTAGGGCTGACTGTTCTGTAGTATTAACAGAATGCATCCTGTTTTCAATGCCAGTGCTCATTTAAATTGTAACCATAGGTTAACAAAAAAAACTTTACCCAAGAGGTTTAAACAGGATACCAGTTAATTGTTTAATTTTTGTTTATTAGTGTAAAAATGGTTATTTTCCTTTGGATGCTTTTTAAATTTTTCTGATGTGTTTTCTATCAACTTTAGAAGACTTTGGTGTGCTGTCTGTCTGCTCCCACTCTCTGTTCTCTGCTGTTGGTCTTGTAACAGGTGTTTTTTGAAGGGGTGGGGGAGCTTCTATCTGCTTTTAAAACACTTTGTAATATTCGACTATTCCTATAAAATATTAGTAAAATGTAGTATCTTAAAAATATTTTAAATACAAATTCTATTATGTGGTTTTGAGACTGGGTGGGGAAAGAGGGTGATATATTTTTGTTGACGTAGTTTAATTGCTTTTTTACCATGGCATCAACAGAATTTCTCTGATAACTTCCTTTGAGTAATATTTTTTCTTAAAATTTAATTTGTGTGTTTTAGAAATAAGTGAATTACTCTTCCTTGGATAACTAAACTGAATAGTATCTGTCTCTATGCTTAATAAATTATTCATTTTAACCTAGATCTCTTATTCGTTCTTTGAACCTTTCCTTTATTTGTTGTTTGGAATGGGTAAAATACCTTTTAGCCTCTAGTGCACCCAGAATTAATACCCTAAACTGATGTATTATTTAAAGAAAAAGAGAGAGAACATTATAAAACTCTAAAAGCTTAAATCCTTTTTGTATCTACTCAGAATGTGATGGATTATTTATGCAGCTCCTATACCATCTACTGTGGCTTTCTTCTTCAAATATTAATACAAGTGAGAAATAGACTTTTCAAATAACCCATTGGGCCGGCCCGGTGGCGCACTGGATAAGTGCACCGCTTGGGAAGCGTGGCGGCGCTCCTGCCCGAGGGTTCGGATCCCACATGCAGACCGGTTCCTGCTCACTGGCTGGGCGAGGCGCGGGAGCAACACCGAGGGTTGCAGTCCCGTTGCCGGTCCCCGGTCCGGTGCGGGGGCAACACTGAGGGTTGCAATCCGTTGCCGGACACGGAAAAAGACAAAAAAAAAAAAAAAAAAA
>NW_007726889.1:413021-414316 GCF_000696425.1 Galeopterus variegatus
ACGGAAAAAGACAAAAGACAAAAAAAAAAAAAAAAAAAAAAAAATTTACCCATTAGTTCAGATCCATCCCAACAATTTCCTGCTCACAGTCCCTCCTCACTAGGACATCTTCCACACTTCAGCCAAGCCAAAGTGTTGTCATCTGTCTTGACTAGAATCCCAGCTCTTGAGCTGGCCTGACTGCTGACCCTTCCACACCCACTGGCCACTTGGAGCTTCCTACTCTTTCCAGGCATTTCAGTCCCCTTCACACTTCAGAGCCCGCGTGACTCTCTCGGGCTGCTTTGCCTGTACTTGACCAAGTTGGACCTGTTTTCCCCTCACTTCCCTCTGCAAACATCACTGTGCCCTCAGCTGTGGTCTGCTCATTCCTCTGTTCTGTGTCATGTTTTCTGCAGTGAGGTGCTTAGCTCGCTGTGTTTATCTCACTTACTACGCAAATGCTCCTAATCCGGTCTGTGGTAGCCCCTGAACCCAGCGATGCCTGGCACGTGGTAGACTCTCCAACTGTGGGCATTATATGATATTACCAGTCCACAACTTTTGATTGAATACAAATTTTAGTCCAAGATCCAAAAGCAAAACTGCCACTAATTACATTTCCGAAGTGAACCATTCAAGGGGTTTTATTCATTGAAAAGAAAAACTGGACTGAGAATAAACTTGATGGATCATCTTTATGCAGAGAAACTTAGTTTTTCTGTTGCTTCAGAATGGTTCAAAGTGATCCATGAGCTTTTCTCAGGGTCTACAAGTCTACCACTGTAGATTTAACTTAGGGACCCTTGTCATAACTTAGGGACACTGAAAGGACCACCTCTCTTGAAGATCTTGCCGCCTGAATCTGGCAAGTTACCTTCAGAATGGATGAGTCGAAGGCATCCTGGTTTCTAGAAAACTGCTGTTATAGTGTAAATAGATAACCCTGGAGGTAGAAGTACAAACCTGTTCTCTTAATAGTGAAGTACAGCGATCTGTGGAATAGAGCACTGGGTATGTGGCAAGTGTGGCAGAGGAGGAACTGTTTTTCCAGCTTTATATTTTCCCTCTTCCACAGTTATAGATTTTTTTTGTCTGGGTCTGGGTAGCCTGTATTCTTGGTATCCATTTTCTTTTTTTTTTTTAATTTTTATTTTGTCAATATACAATGTATATGATTATTATGGCCCTTCACCGACACCTCCCGCCCTCCTCCCTCTCTCCCCTCCCCCCCAAGAATGTCCTTTCCGTTTGCTTGTTGTAACAACTTCAAAAAAAAGTATAGTAGTTATATCTTCTTCCCCACCCCACCCCCG
>NW_007726889.1:414326-444747 GCF_000696425.1 Galeopterus variegatus
CACACACACACACACACACACACACTCTCACACACACAAAAAAAAAACCAAACAAACAACAACAAAAACAAACAAAAAACCCTCAGAATAAAATAAATACTACTCTTTCAGTTAGTTTAAAAGTACGCATAGATCTGACTACATTTTCTTTTTTTTTTTTTTAATTTTTATTTTGTCAATATACAATGTATATGATTATTATGGCCCTTCACCGACACCTCCCGCCCTCCTCCCTCTCTCCCCTCCCCCCCAAGAATGTCCTTTCCGTTTGCTTGTTGTAACAACTTCAAAAAAAAGTATAGTAGTTATATCTTCTTCCCCACCCCACCCCCGGTTTTTTTTTGTGTGTGTGTGTGTGTGTTTGTGGGTAAATTAATTTGTTTATTTTTTTTTAGCTCCCACCAATAAGTGAGAACATGTGGTACTTCTTTTTCTCATCCTGACTCGTTTCACTCAATATTATTCTCTCAAGGTCCATCCATGTTGTTGCAAATGGCAGTATTTCATTCGTTTTTATAGCTGAGTAGTATTCCATTGTGTAGATATACCACATTTTCCATATCCACTCATCCGATGATGGACACTTGGTATCCATTTTCCACCCTACCTTCTGGGCAGGTATTGCCACCTGATTAAGCTTCTGCTCTTGTTGCCTTGTTTCCCTTCTTCTGCCCTGTTCAGTGAAACACAGCTGGGGCTCTGTGGGGCCATAGATGGAGGTCATGCACAGCAGTGAGAAAGGTGGAGTCTGGGTCCTTGATTCCTGGACAATTTATGCAAACTTCCACATGAGACAGAATTAAACTTTTGTCTTGTCTTTTTCCATTTATTTGAGATTTGCTGTCACTTGTAGCTGGAGTTTGAATCCCCAGTATTGTACTATGCATTGTGACTTTGGACAGGGAGTGTCTAGACAGGGAAAGGACGGACTGCCTAGAACATGGTACCTTCTCTGGAGAGGACAGAGATTTGGTTGATTTCAGTCTAAGAGGGGATTTTAATGTTGGCTTGGTGTTAAGATTCCATCAATCATTATTAAAGTCTCTTCTAACCCTGAGTGTTGATGACTTTGAAGTGTCGAGTTTTAGTTTTAATAAATATTTCTAAGACACACATATTTTCACATTTTAGTGTCCTAGTATAAGTTAGCTTCTTAGCTTTGGCTTATAATTAGAGCAGAATTTGACATTTGGCTGTGATGGTCTTTAGGTATCACACAAAATGGCTAGAGTTAGCAGGAAAAAATTGAAAACTAGCTTAAAATCAGCAGGTTAAGTAGCCAACTGGGATTAATAGTATGTAGCAGCAGTTGATAGCGTCACTGCATTTTAGGTTCAGGAAAAAAGCCACCTACAGCTCAGGTTTCCCAATGTCTTCATGGAGCCCTGACTAATCTCATTTGGCATTTTCTAAGCCAAGAAGAGATAAGCCTAGAAGAGATAAGCTGTTTGGGGTTTAAAAAGGAACTAAGATTGGAGCCTCATTTGGTAAGGTGATTCTTAATGGAAAGAGAAAACAGGATAGAGAGTAAAGGTTCAAAATCATCCTTTTACATAATTCTTTAATTTTTACCATCTGCGCCGAGTTTAAGAAGAAAAATAGTTCTAAAACCATCATATAAAAGAGCAGCTCACTCTCTGTTCTCAGAGGCTGTTACTTTCTGCTATCCTCAATGTTTCTTGTGTTTACTCCCGTATTTTAAAATAATATGCATATATAAGGGGTCTTCAAAAAGTTCGTGGAAAGATTTATGTTATCTTTTAATTCTATTTTTCCACGAACTTTTGGAAGTACCCTTGTATTTCTTAACACCGCTTTTAAGCATCACCTATTAACTTCCTGTTATAGATGAGGATTTCTGATACCCCTTTACCTTCCCAAATCTTTCTATTATAGGTATATGACAATTTTTGGTGAAATCATATAGTTTCCACAAATGTGATTATGTAAACATTGCCCCCGGTGAGCCAAGTGGTATACTATGATTATGTTTTCTTTCTTGTGCAACCACAATATTTGCTTTTTTTTGCAGGGTCCCCCTGCGCCCATTTACCTAGTTTTCTTTGAATATCCTGCAGAAACATCTCAGGTTTTCCAGAACTCTCTCTGATTTCTCTTTTTTTCCATTTTTTAGTTTATTAGAACTTTTTATAAGTTCTGTGTTTTTCCTGGAGACATCTTTGTCGGACCTCTCTGACTTCCTGCTGCCATATGGCTGGTATAGGACACAGTGGTCACCCCAGTATTTCTGAGGAATTTTTTTTTTTTTCCTTTCTTCTCTCTTGGATTCTCTGTTCCTTAGGTTACAGTTCTGCTTGGTTTACCTCCTCATTTTGGTGGAGTTCATCCTCCACCATTTCTCAGTTTCCTGAGAATGCACACAAAGGAGGTAAGTTTGAGGGTTTGCATGCCTAAAAATCCCTTTATCTTCAGTCACATTTGATTCATGGTTTGGCAGGGTATAGAATGCCAGTTTGAAATATATTTTATTTCTCAGAAAGTTGAAGACATTACTTTGTTGTCTTCTAGCTTTTAGTATTAATGTAGTGAGGTATGTCACTCAGATATTTGATCCATTACTTGACTTTTTTTGGCCCTTGGACTTTATTTAGCATAGTAGTTAAAAGATGGGCACAAAACCTGACCGCTTAGCTTGGCCACCCCTAGCTATATACCTATGGCAGATTATTTAACTCAGATTTATTTATTTATTTATTTATTTATTACCAATATTCACGAGATACAATGCTGATCGTCCCCCTCCTGCCCATGATGTGGGGGTCAGATTCATATTGGGGACATACCCATTACCAGAAATTACTTTTGTAACCTTTGTCCCCTTCCAGTTATCCCCCAACCTCCCTCCCCTTCCCCTCTCCCCTCCACTCCAATTTGTAGCCCTAGGAATGTTCCCTCCCTGTGTTGGATCACGGCACTACTGTGGTCTTTCTTTCCTGCCTTCCTTTCTCTCTTAATGAGTGAGCACATGAGGTATTTTTCCCTCTGTGCTTTGCTTGTTTCACTCAACATAAGTTTCTCCAGGTTCATCCATATTGTTGCAAATGGGAGTATTTCATTCTTTTTTATGGCAGAGTAGTATTCCATGGTATATATATACCACAGTTTCCTTATCCAGTGATATATTGATGGACATTTAGGTTGGTTCCATATCTTGTCTATAGTAAACAGAGCTGCAGTAAACGTGGGAGTGCAGGTATCTCCAAGACACGATGATTTCCATTCCTCTGGGTGTACACCCAGAAGAGGGATTCCTGGATCATATCGAAGATCTATCTGTAGTTGTTTGAGAAACCTCGAAATTGTTTTCCAAAGTGGTTGTACTAATCTGTTGGCCATTTGTATGTCTTCCTTTGAAAAGTGTCTATTCAGCTCCTTTGCCCATTTTTTAACTGGATCATTTATTTTTTTACTGTCTAATTGCTTGAGTTCTATGTGTATTCTGGATATTAGTCCCTTGTCGGATGCATAGTTAGCAAGAATTTTCTCCCACTGTGTAGGTTTTCTTTTCACTCTGTTGATTGTTTCTTTTGCTGTGCAGAAGCTTTTTAGTTTGATATAGTCCCATTTGTTTATTTTTTTCTCTTGCTACTTGTGCTTTTGGGCTCATGTTCATAAAGCCTGTGCCCTGACCTAACTGCTGAAGTGTTTCACCTATATTTTCCCTTACCAATTTTACAGTTTTGGGTCTTATACCGAGGTCTTTAATCTATTTTGTGTTGATTTTACTGTCTGGTGAGAGATGCATGTCTAGTTTCATTCTTCTGCATATGGATATCCAGTTTTCCCAGCACCACTTGTTGAAGAAGCGGTCCTTTCCCCAATGTAGATTTTTGTTGCCTTTGTCTAATATCAGATGGCTATAAGCCTGAGGAGTCATTTCTGGGTTCTCTATTCTATTCCACTGGTCTGAATGTATATTTTTATACCAGTACCGTGCTGTTTTGGTTATAGCATCTCTGTAGTATAATTTGAAGTCAGGCAGAGTTATGCCTCTGGCTTTGTTTTTCTTGCTCAGGATTGCTTTGGCTATTCGGGGTCCTTTGTTTTTCCATATGAAAGGTAAGATTGTTTTTTCCATTTCTGTGAAGAATGTCATTGGTATTTTGATGGGGGTTGCATTGAATCTGTAGATCACTTTGGGTAGTATAGACATTTTCACAATGTTAATTCTTCTAACCCAAGAGTATGGAATATCTTTCCATCTTTTTGTGTCTTCTTTAATTTCTTTCAGAAGTGGTTTGTAATTCTCATTGTACAGGTTTTTCACCTCCTTGGTTAAATTGATCCCTAGGTATTGTATTTTTTTGGTGACAATTGTAAATGGGCTTACTTTCTTTATTTTTCTTTCTGTTAATTCATTATTTGAGTATATAAATGCTACTGATTTGGGGGCATTTATTTTGTATCCTGCAATGTTATTGAAGTTATTAACTAGCTCTAGGAGTTTTTTGATAGAGTCTTTAGGTTTTTCTACATATAGTATGATGTCATCTGCAAATAGGGAAAGTTTGACTTTATCTTTTCCAATCTGGATTCCCTTTATTTATTTCTCTTGCCTGATTGCCCTAGCTAGTACCTCCAGTACTATGTTGAATAGAAGTGGTGAGAGTGGGCATACTTGTCTTGTTCCTGTCCTTAAGGGGAAGGCCTTCAGTTTTTCCCCATTCAGAATAATACTGGTGGTGGGCTTGTCATAAATGGCTTTTATTGTGTTAACATATTTTTCTCCTGTACCTAATTTGTTGAGAGTCTTTATCATGAAGGAATATTGAATCTTGTCAAATGCTTTTTCAGCATCTTTTGACATAACCATATGGTCTTTGTGCTTGAGCTTGTTGATGTGATGTGTCACATTTATTGACTTTCGTATGTTGAACCATCCTTGCATCCCTGGGATGAATCCCACTTGATAATAGTGTATAATTTTTAAAATATGTTGCTGTATTCTAATTGTTAGTATTTTGTTGAGGATTTTGGCATGTAGGTTTATCAAGGATATTGGCCTATAATTTTCTTTTTTTGTTGTGTCTTTATCTGGTTTTGGTATCAGAGTTATATTGGCCTCATAGAATGAGTTTGGGAGAATAGCATCTGTTTTGGTTGTTTGGAATAGTTTCATGAGAATTGGTATTAACTCCTCTTTAAAAGTTTGATAGAATTCAGCTGTAAAGCCATCTGTACCTGGGTTTTTTTTTTGTTGGAAGATGGCTAATTACTGCTTCAATCTTGCTTGTTATTGGTCTGTTCAGGTTTTCTATCTGTTCTTGGTTCAGTCTTGGTAATTTATATGTGTCTAGAAACTTATCCATATCTTCCAGATTCTCAAATTTATTGTCATACAGTTGTTTATAATAGTCTCTAATGATTCTTTGTATTTCTGTGGTATCAGTTGTAATGTCTCCCTTTTCATTTCTGATTTTTGGAGGGGTTTTTTGTTGTTTATTTTTAAAAATTTTTTTTAAAAGATGACCAGTAAGGAGATCTTAACCCTTGGCTTGGTGTTGTCAGCACCATGCTCAGCCAGTGAGCAAACCAGCCATCCCTATATAGGATCCGAACCCATGACCTTGGTGTTATCAGCACCGCACTCTCCCAAGTGAGCCACGGGCTGGCCCTCATTTATGATTTTTGTTATTTGGGTCTATCTTTTCCATCTACTGCCTTTAGGTTTGGATTGTTGTTTTTCAAGTTCTTTGAGGCTTAGTGTTAGGTTGTTTATTTGAAGTCTTTCCATTTTTTTGATATAAGCATTTACTGTAATAAATTTGCCTCTTAGTACTGCTTTTGAAGTATCCCATAAGTTTTTGTATGATGTGTCTTTATTTTCATTAGTTTCTAGAAATTTTTTGATTTCCTGTTTAATTTCTTCTTAGACCCATAGGTCATTCAGGAGACTATTATTTATTTTCCATGTATTTGTATAGCTTCCAGAATTTTGCTTATTGTTTATCTCCAGTTTTAGTCCATTGTGGTCTGAAAAGTTTGGAATGATTTCAAGTTTTTTAAATATGCTGAGACTAGGTTTGTGACCTAATTTGTGGTCTATCCTGGAGAATGTACTGTGAGCTGATGAGAAGAAAGTGTACTCTTTAGCTGTTGGGTGAAATGTTCTGTATATATCTGGCAAGTCCAGTTGGTCTAGGGTGTAGATTAAATCCTGTGTCTCTTTGTTGACTTGTTGCCTGGAAGTCCTGTCCCATACTGAGAGAGGGGTATTCAGATCACCCACTATTAATGTATTAGGTCCTATCTCCTTCTTTAGGTCTAAGAGTGTTTGCTTGATATATCTGGGTGCTCTGGTATTGGGTGCATACATGTTTATGATTGTTATGTCTTCTAGCTGGATAGTTCCCTTTATCATTATATAATGGCCTTCTTCATCTTTTTAAATGTTTTTTGATTTAAAGTCTATTTTGTCTGTTATAAGAATAGCTACTCCTGCTTGTTTTTGGTTTCCATTTGCATGGTATATCTTTTTCCATCCGTTCACTTTTAGTCTATGAGTGTCTTTAGAGGTGAGGTGGGTCTCTTGAAGACCACATATACTTGGGTCTAGCTTTTTAATCCAGTCAGTTAGTCTGTGTCTTTTGAATGGGGAGTTTAGTCCATTCACACTTAGAGTAGTTATTGAGAAGTGTTGTTTAATTCCTGTCATTTAATAGCTACTTGTTTAGGTGGTTTAAATATCTTTTGATCATTATTTCTCCTTTTATTTCTCTTCTTCAATGTGAGTTGAGAATTTAAGGTGGAATGATTTAGCTTCTTTCTCTTTTTTGCTGGCATTTTTGTTTTAACTGTGGGTTTTGCTCTTTCTTGTGTATTCGTGATGGTGGTCAACATTATTCAGGTTCCAGATGAATGACTTCCTTGAGAATTTCTTGCAGGGCTGGTCTTGTAGTGAACTCCCACAACTTTTGTTTGTCTGGGAAATACACTATTTCTCCCTCATTTCTGAAGGAGAGCCTTGCTGGGTAAAGAATTCTTCACTGGTAGTTTTTTTCTTTAACTGTTTTGAATGTATCGTTCCACTTTCTTCTGGCCTGTAGGGTTTCGGTTGAGAAGTCTGCTGTTAGTTTGATGGGGGTTCCCCTATAAGTGACCTGATGCCTTTCTCTTGCTGCTTGTAGAATTTTCTCTTTGTCTTTGAGCTTTGAGAATTTAACTATAATATGTCTTGGGGAGAATCTTTTTGGATTGAATCTGTTTGGGGACCTTTGAGCTTTCTGGATTTGAAGGTCTGTATCTCGCCCTACACCTGGGAAGTTTTCTGTTACTGTTCCCTTGAGTAGGTTTTCAATACCTTTTCCTTACTCCTGCCCTTCAGGAATACCCACAATTTGGATGTTAGAGTGCTTGAGGTTGTCTACTGTCTCTCTTAGCTTTTTCTCATTATTTTTAATTCTTCTTTCCTTTTTTTTGTCTGCCTGAGTTATTTCAAAAAGACCATCTTCAAGCTCTGAAATTCTTTCTTCTGCTTGCTCTACCCTGCTGCTCAAGCTCTGTCATCTTTTTCATTTCATTGAGTGAGTCTTTCATTTCTAGAAGTTCTGCTACACTCTTTTTTTATGGCATTAATCTCATTGTAGATTTCCTCCTTCATATTCTGGATGTTTTTTCTTGTCTCATTGTATTCTCTAATTGAGTCTTCCTTTATTTCTTCAAGTTTTCTTAAGATCATTGCTCGAAATTCTTTTTCAGACATTCATGGGTTCCCCTGTTCCATGGAGTCTGACTTTGGGGCATTACTGTATCCTTTCAGTGGTGTCATTTCTTCTTGATTGTTTGTACTTCTAGTATTTTTTCACTGATGCTTGGTCAGTTGGTAGGGGGTTTGCTTCTTCTATTACACTGAGGTTGGCTGTGGAGTGGCCCTGGTTGCTACTGTGGGGGGTGAATTGTCTTTGCTTGGCAGTAGGTGTGGTGGTGGTTATGGTAAACCACCTTGGTTCCCATTTGAGACTCTGTAGTCATAGAATGAGCCCCTAGCACCATGGAGTTCTGCTGGGCCAAACTTGGGGGGTTGGATCCATAGGCTGGTGCTCCCCCCTGGGTCTGAGGTGGGGTGAGGGGCCGTGTGGAGCTGCGCAGTTCTGCTGGCTGGTGCTGCTGCTGGCTGCTTCCAGCAGGCTCACCTGCACAGTGCTGTTTCAGGGCACGGGGGTGGAGCCTGGAGCTCCCCCTCTGCCTGGGTCAGAAGAAATGGGGTGAGGGGGCCACGTGGAGCCGTGCGATTCCGCCGGCTGGTGCTGCTGCCAGCCTATTTAACTCTCTTTACCTTAGTTTCCTCATCTGTAAAATGAGGATAATAGTACTTTATACCTCTGTGTTGTTTGTAGATTATGTGGGAATTCACGTAAAGCACTTAGAATAGCTTTTTTGGGCATAATAAATAGTCATATATTGGCTGCTTTTAATTGTGTTCATTATCTTTCTCTGTTGTAAAACATCTCAGTGACAGGCCTTTGAATCCTTCATGGCTGTTTATATGAGTTTCAAATGAAAAGAATAGATTTTGTTAAAACTTTGACTCAAAATAGGAGTTTGTTCTTACTTTTGTTGTTACTGTTAAGTTTATATCCACTGAAATTTTTTTTTTAATCTATTCAAATTCTAAACTGATATATTAAAACTTATTCTTGAAAACACAATAAATCTTAAGGATCTGGATCTTCTGCTGATTTCCCTAGATTCCATGGAAAATCAGGACCTCATGATTGGCTTAACATCAATCAGAATTTACCCCTAAACTGAGGATGGCATCTTTTCCTGAATTACATGGGATGGTGGTGGACACTTGCACAAACTCATGTTTCTGCTAGTAAGAGAGAAGGGTTGGATGAGTATGGTGAGCACCTACTGACGTCTGCTGAAAGATGATAAGTTATAGGAATTTGGAGGCACAGGAGCCCAGTGAAGCCTGGAGCAGCAGGAAGAGACCTAATGGAGGAGTGGGACTGGGATGTGGCCTTTGAGATTGGTGGGAATGATACATTTTCCCATTCTTCAGTGTCTAATCAAGGATGGTAATTACTTGTGTGCTGGGTGTACTCACATGTGATACTCTGCAGACATTTAATTACCCATTAGTTGCCAAGTTTCTGTTCTCATCCTTAAAATTGCACTGATAAGATTTGTTTCTGTTGATAATGTGCTTTCAGTTTTACTATCTTGGACAGCTATACCAAACTTGAACTTGTCAACAAAAATTTACTAAATGGGCACCTGGTGTCAAGTGTTCTTAAAAT
This sequence comes from Galeopterus variegatus, assembly GCF_000696425.1. Taxonomy (NCBI): domain Eukaryota; kingdom Metazoa; phylum Chordata; class Mammalia; order Dermoptera; family Cynocephalidae; genus Galeopterus; species Galeopterus variegatus. The sequence goes on from NW_007726889.1 coordinate 423,593, forward strand.
GGCTCTAAAGGCACAATTAATTAGGCTTTTTATTTTTTGCAAAGATAAACTAATGCTAGCACAAAGATCTCTAAACTATATGATAATTTTATCATATGATAACTTATGATAACTAATGAGGAGGAATTGTGAAACTGGGAGTCAACTTTTGGTGCTGTTTTTCATGTCTGTTTTTAGGTAATTTAGGAACCCTATGGTACCTGATTTTGTGAGTGGATGTTTTTATGAAGGTAAGTATTAATTGACTGTACTCAGAGAATCGAGAGTATACTGTCTTTGCCCTGAGTTAACTCTTTGAAAGAGTCAAGAAATAAAAATGAAACTAAAAGAAATACGTGTATTTTAATGATGGTGAAGTGTAGGTGACAGCTAGAGTTGATGCGTTAGAGAATAGACTAGTACAGGGGTCAGCAAACTACAGTCCAAGGACCACATCTGGCCTAATCCCTGTTTTTTGTAAACTGTTTTGTTGGGACGCAGTCATGCTTATTCATTTACATATTGTCTATGGCCGCTTTCATTCTACAACAGCAGAGTTAAAAAAATGCAACACTGACTCTGTGTCCTGTAAAGTCTAAGATATTTGCTGTTTAGCCCTTTACGGAAATAGTTTGCAAAACCCTCGACTAGATTAATGTGTGAAGACTTCATAAAAGAAGCAAACCTAGGGAGAATTTGAAGACAAAAAGAACAAGGAGATTGTTCGGTGTGTATGGGATGCATTATTATAGACTATTGTTTGATGGACACAGTTTTCTTCTGTAAACATGCAAGTACATAGAAATTACCTTTTTTTCCTGGCTGTTTTAGAACCTACCAGTATTAGCTTGGATGTCTGAGTGCTATCAGTGTGTAAGAGGACAGGTGAGATGTGATCAGCTACCCTGATTCTATGTATCCCCAAGGATTTGTAGATCATATGTTTTTTTTAAATAATAAGCAAGTGCTGATTTATAAAATCTTTGTTTTGACAAAACAAAAGATGGCTAAAATGACATAGTTCTTAACTATTATTCTCTTCTTTCATAGTAGTTACAGTATTACTTAAGAATGTAACCCACCATCACTTTCCCTCCTGCCTAAAAATGCCCAGGCTCAAATGCAATACTAATTTTATTTTGCTCACTGAAGTCCAGAATGGGTATTAACGCTTGGTGGACGGTAGTCTCCCAAGCAGTGATTCAGGCGTCCAGGCTTCTTTCGTCTGTGGTTCCAGCTTTAACACGTGTTTCAACTCTTGGCTTGCTTTGTTCATCTGTGCGAAGTCACGGAAGGAGAAGGAACGTGAAGGGTTACACTTGAGTCTCAAAGTCCAGACTTAGAGGTGGTATGTGTAATGTCTGCTCACCATTCTCTTGGCTGGAACACTCACAAGTGCAAAAGACAAAGGAAAATATTGTCTGACTGTGTGCCAGAAAGAAGGGGAAATGGGTTAGGTGATCAGTCAGGCATGGTTACTAGTCATGAAAACCACTAGACATTTTGAGAACAGTCAGATATTGGTGACAGAAAGAAGCCTTCACTTATTTCTCCCCTTTTTTTCCCTCTCTCTGAAAGCTGTGAATCAATGATAAATGGTCTTGGCTGAAATGGTATCATTTAGGCAGAGGAATTAGTGTCACTCATGGCAGATTTTAGTGAAGGTTTTAGTTTGGCATGATATGCTATGTACTGGGTATGTTGACGTTAATCCTTAACAGAAATAAATTCTTCTCTTACCACCTTAATGCTTTGCACAACTATTTCCAGTTCTTTCACTCCTGGGCAAAGGGTAGGGTTGCACTTCCTGACTTTCCTGAGGCTGGCTGTTGTCCTGTGGCCTGCTTTGTCTGGTGAAATGTGAGCAGAGGTGATGCGTGTCACTTCTAGGTGGGAGCTTTAAGAGTGAGTGCATGGTTTTCCAAGGACCTTTCCCAGTGTCTGGTGATCGTGGAAGCTTTTGTTGGGATGAAGCTTCAGTCAACCTGGATACCTGGTTGACCAGCGATACTGCTGATACTCCCGAACATTTGTATTAAGTCACTGAAGTTTGGGGTTATTATTGCAGCAAAACAGAATCTATCCTGAGGGGCACATGGCAAGTGCCTATGCCCCAAAATTTTTACCTTTGTAAAGTAGGGCTTAAGTTTCCAAACTTGCATAATATTTATAATAAAAAAGAAAGTCTCTTTCAATAGTTTCCAATAAGCATCTAAACTGTTAGTTATCTTTATAGGCTTCTCTAAAGGTAAGGATACTTTAGGATTTATGCCAATATCTTCACCTCAATTAATTTTTTCCACTATTGCTCATCCTTGAAATGTGGGAGTATTTTAACTTCTGCTGCCATTGCAAGGAGGGATAGACAAATCTGGAGGGAATCTAATCTTTGTTATTCATGCCCACACAACTGGAGTGCAGGCATGAGTGAGGGGACAGGGTGGGATAGAGACCCTCTCACTGTCTGGGCACCGTAGAGCAAGGAATCACTTTCTTTGAGTGATTGAGGGGCGAGTACTGTCCTACTGTCTCCACTTTGCCCCTTAGTAAGAAGCGATTAAAAATAATGTCTTTATCTAGAGGCTGTGGCTATGGCAGAAGATTTGTATTTCTGACATTCAGGAGCCCATGTGCAGAGCTGGCTGCATTGCTCATGATTCTGGGGGACGTAGCAGTACTGTTGGGCAAAAGTTGTGCTCCATTATGGGTTAAAACACCATCTGTCAGGGAACCTAACAGTTGTTTATGCATATTTTTTTAGTGATGGAAATTGTGTTCTGAATTCCAGGCAACAAATCCATAAAAAGACTAGAAGAATTCAGTAATTTTCTATGATGGGTGTTTACTAATTTTCTAGCGCCACCATAACAAAGGACCACAAACTGGGTGGCTTAAGATAACAGGAATTTATTCTCTCACAGTTCTGAAGGTGAGGAATCTGAACAGGCATCAGCAGGACGACACTCCCTCTGGTGCCTCTAGGGGAGGGTCCTTGCTCACCTCTTCCCAGCTGCTGGTGGCCCCACACTTCCTTGGCTTGTGTCAGCTTCACTCCAGTGTCTGCCTCTGCCTTCATATGCTGTCCATTCTCTCTGTGTGTGTCTGCTTCACGTGCTGGGATGCCTCTGTGTGTGCAAGTCTGTGTCTGTACTTCCTCTTCTTACAAGAACACCAGTCATAGGGGACTCAGGACCACCCTAATGATACCATTTTAACTTGATTACTTCTGTAAAGACCCTATTTTTAAATAAATTGATCACATTCATAGATATTGGGGATTAGGACTTCAACATATCTTTGTGGGGGACACAATATAACCCATAACAAGAATTTAAGAATTTTCCCTCTCCAGGATATTGAAGTCAGTCATGCTTCCCAGACAGCAGAAAAATATTCTCCTAAATCAAATGATTTTAAAAGTGGACTCATTCAACAACAGCAACAACAACAAATTTTTAAAAATGGGCAAAGGATTTCAGACATTTCTACAAAGATAAGATATACGAGGGTACTTAAAAAATTCTTGAAAAAATTGAATTAAAAGATAATATGAATCCTTCCATGAACTTTTTGAAGATCCCTTGTACAAATGGCCAATAGGCACATGGAAAGATGTTCAGTATTACTAGTCATTAGAGAAATGCAGATTAAAACCAAATGAGATACCACTTCACACCCGCTAGGACGGCTATTATATATATACAAAACCCAGGAGAAAGCAAGTGTTGGTAGGCGTGTGGAGGAATTGGAACCCTTGTGCTTTGCTGTGGGAATGTAAAATGATACAGCCGCTGTGCAAATTGGTATGCCAGTTCCTTAGAAAAATCAAACAGAATTATATGATCTAGCAATTCCACTCCCGAGTATATGCTCAAAAGAATTTAAAGCAGGCACTCTGGCAGGTATTCGTACACACTGTTCATAGCAGCATTATTCACAGTAGCCAAAACGGTGGAAACGACTCACATGTCTGTTGATGGATGAATGGATAAACAAAATGTGGTATATGCATACAATGGAATATTATTCAGCCTTAAAAAGAAATGAAGTCCTGATACATGTTGCAATATTAGGTGACCCTTGAAGATATTATGCTAAGTGAAATAAGCCAGATACAAAAGGACAAATATTATATGAATCTCCTTAAGTTTCCTAGAAGAGTCAAATTCATGGAGATAGATGTAGAGTGGTGGTTGCCAGGGACTGGGGGAGGGGGATAGGGAGCGGGAGGAGCAGGGAGTTAGTGTTTCGTGGGTGCAGAGTTCCAGCTGGGAAATATGAAAAGGTTCTAGAGATGGACGGTGGTGATGGTTGCAGTGATGTGAATGTACTTAATGCCACTAAACTGTGCACTTAGAAATGGTTAAAATGGTAAATCTTATGTTTTTCCACAATAAAAAAGGGTGAATTTCATAGAAGTCATAGATTAAGCTGGGGATAAAAGAAAAATTATGTAATATTCATTGTGATCTCTGAAAGGTAACTGACACTCACACTTTTAAGTCATCTTTGTTAAAGGCTATGTGGGAAGGATGTAGCTTAGTGTGAGAGATAAGGGGTCTCCTAATGACAAGGCCCAGAATCAGATCCTCCTGGTCACCGCAGGGCTGCTCCTGGAGGCGCAGACATGGTGGGAGGAGTTCGGCAGCCTGGCCGGTTGTTCCTCGCACACTTTCCAATCAGGCGTGTCTCTTCACTTCCTCTGGGCAGGATGAAAATAAAGGATCAGATGGAAGCAAAGAAAGATGCACTGAGCTCCCACATGGAAGCAAACAACCGGAGTGGGGAGGAAGCCTTGACCCCGAACATCCCTGCTCGTTGTCTCCACTCTTCATACTTAAGACTTAACCCCCACCTTCACAATACTGCTCCCTGTGCAACCACTGTCCCTTTGGGTACTCTTATGGCACCTCTGAAGGGCAGTTGAGATTTTGTCCCAGAAGTCTCTGAGAGGTGCATTAATTAAATCAACTCTGAGGTCACTCTGTGCCCAGGGCTTAAATGTACTTTTCTCTCTGCAATCTCAAATGATATGTGTCCTGTTTCCCACATAGCTTATTAGAAGTATGCAGTGAGATCCAATGACAAAAGTAAAATGCTGGTAACCTAGAGATGCCCTAAATTTGAATACACCTTCTGTCACTATCAAGTCCCCAGGAAAACATTAATTTTAGAATTGAATTCCCTTGCACATTAGAGTCCAAATGTGTTAAAATTCCAGGGAGTTAGACTCTAAAATCATATTCTGTTGGCTCTTTCATACATGAATTAATTCAACAAATGTTTATGGAAAACTCAGTTTGTGTACTACTCTTCTGAGTGTTGGGGATTTATTGGTGTATAAAACAGACCCCCACCTCCCCAAAATCTTGTTATTTGCTTCCATGTGGGAGTTCTCTGTAGCAGTTTGTGAGCAGCCACTGCCCAAAGCCCCTATGCACATCCCTGGCTTCTGCAGCTGCTGCAGCCTCTCCTGCGTGACTCCTTGGACCTCTCCTGACCTTGTGGCTAAAGGGTAAACGTCTGGCCTATGAGGGGCCTGGCCTCCGGGACCTGCTTCAGTGCTGCGGCCAGTGCACTTTCAGGATCTCTGGTTAACTATTTTGAATATTATTCCGACTTTTTTTCTCTCTCTGGTTTTGAACCATTTGAGAAATAAGAAAAAGAATAAGGTGTTTAGATTATTCTAGAGGAAATTATAGATGAATTATTTACAGATTCTATTGTCATAAGATTTCATCTCTACTTATAGATGAATTCTAGATGAAAGCTGGCTGAGGGACAGAGCTGTGTTGGAGAGATTTCTGAACCCGTCACTGCAGTCTGGGAACAGGACAGGCTGCACCCACAGCCTCCCGTCCCACCCTTCCCACTGTAGGGACAGGGCCTGCTCCTGGGGAACAGAATGGGACTTGTGCCCTGTGAGAGCAGCAGGACTTTGGCAAGGGTGGGGTGTGTAAGACACTCACCTTCAGGTCCAGAATTTAAGGGGTGCCAAAAAACTCACTGATGGGCCGGCCCGCTGGCGCACTCGGTAGAGTGTGGCACTTTGGAGCGTGGCGGCGCTCCCACCGAGGGTTCGGATCCCATATAGAGACCGGTCCGCTCACTGGTTGAGCGCGGTGCGGGCGCGACACCGAGGGTTGCGATCCCGTTGGGTTGGATGGGCGTGACACCGATGGTCGCGATCCCGTTACCGGTCACGAAAAAAAAGACAAAAAAGGAAAAAAAAAAAAAAAACTCACTGATGAAGATTATTTTAAATGCATTATTTATAAAAACCAGAATCAATGCAAAAAATTCATGATGACCAGAATATCAAAAATTTAAACACAGGGTCAGTATTTCAGGCTTTCCCTTTGCCTCAGGCTCCAGCATGGCTCCACTGGGCACTGTTTCTGATCCTGTGTCAAATTTAGTGCCCCAGGTGAGAACCTCCCTCACCTTACCCTAGTCCTGGCCCTGGTGGGCAGCGTCTTCCCCAAGCAGAAAAAGGAAGATGCTGGGCCATTCTGAGCTTATGCAGCTACTTCTTCCTAAATGTACAAAGTCCATTAAGTCACTTTTCCTGTTTGGAGCAAGTAAAAGGACAGAGAAAGGGCAGGAGTGTCATGCTAATTAAGCTCCCTTCACAGGGCAGTGGGTCAGAAGCAACCCTCTCCATGGGGAAACATTTCCATTTATTTTCTATAAGGGGAGAAGCGTTAGCTGTCTGAGAGGAAAGTTCAAAAGCATGAATGAAGTGATCAATGCTAAGGAAAATCTATTTCTAGTCAGACTAAGAAATTGTACAGTAGGATGGGAAGGCAGTCAGCCCTGATAGCCGATGACTGTTTTGATCTGGGTGGCTGGACAGGTGTCCCTGTCTCAAAGCTCTGCTACATCCTTGCTACTCCAAGGTGGTGCATGAACCAGAAACATCTGTATTACCAGGGAAAAGAGAAAAACTGGAAACAAGTTAAACATCAAATGGGATGGGACTGGTGGTATAATTTATTCTACTAGACATCTATTTAAAAATAACTTGAAATGCTTTGACATGAACCATTTATTCAGTTTGTACCAGGTTTGTTTGCTTTTTTAATCATCTTTTATGTATTTTGGAAGAGGGAGCTCAGGTGATTAAAAATTCCATTAATCGAATCTAATGACTCTGTTTATCAAGATGAATAACTTTTATCTTTTATGCTTAATACCGTGTTTGCAGTGCTCTTTGCTCATGTTTGTGATACCAGAATCTTTTAAATGAGTTTTGACCTTCATGGAAGCACAAATGTATACACATTTAGTGCTTTTGGAAATAATATCCCACACACATAAGTCTAAAAATGAATAAATGTACTTCTTGATTTAAACATTTAGCCTGAGCATATTTTGTACCAGAGGATTAAAAATGTTGATTTGCATTTCATAAAAGCTTTCATTATGATTCTAGCCAGTAAGTTATTGCTTCAGTGATCCTTTTAATCAAAGAGCTGTGTGGTGAAAAGAGTTGACTGGTTTGTACTTTCCATCAGTATGAATCATGCAGCCGTTATTTTAGGATTCAGAATCTTTCTGAGTGTGTGTGCACGTGCGTGTGTGCTGTTGAGATAAACATTGCGCCTTTCTTTACTCCGTTGAAGGCTGGTTTCAGGATGCACGACCAGAAACCCACAGAGTGCTCTTAGTGAAGCTCCTGCTCCTCTCAGCTCTTCCATAGTTCCTGTTCTCCTTGTTTTATTCAGGTCACTGAGGTTTGAGTACAGAGAAAAGATTGCAAAATAGGAAAATGAGATCTGCTCCTAATTCAGAAGTTTATGGGTCACACACGGAAACATTTTTTTTTTTCCCTCAAGGATATTTGATTTCTTCAGTAGCACTATGACGTCTATCTGAACGTTGAATACTAGGAATAAAAAGTCAGTTCAAGTGAATGTATGACTTATCCTGTAGTCCTAGCTGGAACATTTGGACCTTTCTTACGCACTTCCATTTGATCAAAAGCCTAAGAAAATTTTAGTTATTTGCCAAAATCCTTAGGTTTGAAAGCTTTTATGGATGTTTCTAAAGGTTTTCTTTTTAAACATACAATTCAATAGTTTTCAGTATATTTACAGCATTGTGCAGCCATCACCATAATCTAATTTTAGAACATTTTATTATCCCCCAAAGAAACATCCATTTCAATTAGCAGCTGCTCTCTACTCCCTTCCCTTCTACCTTTTCCCAGCCCTAAAGAACCACTAATCTACTTTCTGTCTCTATAAATTTGCCTCTTCTGGACGTTCCATGTAAATAGGCTCATATAATATATAGTCTTTTTCGACTGGCTTTTTTCACTTAGTATAACATCTTCAAGTTGTAACACTATATTCCTGTTGTATCATGTATAAATATTGCATTTCTTTGTATTGCCAAAGAATATTTCATTGTATGCATATACAATATTTTGTTATCCATTCACCAGCTGATGGACATTTGGGTTGTTTTACTTCTTGGCTATTATGAATAATGCTTCTGTTAAGAATCGTGTACATTTGTATACAAGTTTTTGTGTGGACACTTGTTTTCATTTCTCTTTAGTAAATACTTAGGAGTAGAATTGCTGAGTCATATGGTATCTTAATCTGCTCAGGCTGCCATAAAATATCATAGACTGGGTGACTTAAACAATAGAAATTTATTTTCTTACACTGGGAAATCCAGGATCAAGGTTCTGTCAGGGTTCAGTCTCTGGTGAGGGCTCGCTTCCTAGCTTGCAGACAGCTGCCTTCTTGCTGTGTCCTAAATTGGTAGAAAGAGAGAGACAGAGATTGGCGGGGGAGGGGGATCTTGTGTCTCTTCCCCTTCTTCTAAGGGTACCAGTTCTATCTGGTGAGCCCTCCACTCTCATAACTTCACTTCACCTTAATCACCTCCTTAAAAGCCCTATCTCCAATATGCAGTTATATATGGGGGTTTAGGGTTTCAACATATGAATTTTGGGAGGGGACACAATTTAGTTCATAGCATATGATAATTTACACTATTTAACATTTTAAGGAACTTCCACCAGAGTACCACTTTAACTTCTAAAAAAACCAACTTTAGTTATTACTTCAATTTGGAAATAGCTTATGTTTAAGATAGGAATAAAAACAGGGGAAGGAGAAATGCTAAATCCCTACATCTACATTGATCTTTAACTCATTTGCTGGGCCTCCGCATTCTGTCTAGTACAGTAGAACCTGCTTATCCATGGTTTCACTTTCCGTAGTTTTAGTTGCCTGTGGTGGTCCAAAAATAATAAATGGAAAATTTCAGAGATAAATCATTTATAAGTTTTAAATTGTGCACCATTCTGAGTGGCATGATGAAATCTTGCACGATCCTTCTTTGTCCCACCCTGGACGTGTACCATCCCTGTGTCCACACTGTGTGCTCCTTGCCCATTAGTCACTTAGTAGCCATGTCAGTTATCAGCTAGTCTGTAGTGGTATCGTGCTTGTGTTCAAGTAACCCTCATTTTACTTAATTGTTCTATTTCATTATTAGTTATTGTTAATCTCTTACTGTGCCTAATTTATAAATTAAACTTTATCAAAGGTATGTATGTATGGGGAAAAAACCACAGTGTTTATAGGGTTTTCTACCATCTGTGGTTTCAGGTACCCACTGGGGGTCTTGGGTCATATCTCTGATGGATAAGGCGGGGCTGCTGTGGTCAGTTTTTATGGAAACAATAGAGTGCCCTTCTGAGAATAAAAGGGACAGTGTTGCTGACTACGCTGGTACAACAGACGTAAGTTGGGACTGTCTTAGGCAAATTAGGGTGAATGGTCACTCTGTCAACCAACAGGAAGTAAAAACTATTGCCAGATTTAGCTTTCTTCTCTCTTATGACAAGTAAGAGTCCCTGGGAGTAGGGAGGAGGCATGTCAATTGTGAAGTCAGTCATAGGGACAACTTTCATAGTGTCTCCATCTTCCATTCTGTCCCAATCCCTCAAAGTATTTTTGAAAGGGGGTGGTAGATTACCTTGATATCTTAATTACCCACATCAGTAGTTGTGGGTTCTAAATGTGAAAATAAAGTGATTGAAATGAATCAAGGGGTGACCTGTTAATTTTTGTAATATTTGCTTGAGTTAAACATTTTATTTCTTTCAGGGAACAACAAATTATTTCATCTTCAAAGCATCTTAGACTAAAACACTTCCAACTGTGTTGAAAAACTTAGAAGGTGACAATTTTTCCTTTCCTTTCATTTGAAAGGAATTGAAGAAATAAAGTGGCAGAGGTTTAAAGTTAATCTTCAAGATGAATGATAATTCAGATGAAAAGACAAAAGATGAGTTGCAATCCTTATTTATCCACGATAAACATGGAGATACATATGTGTTCAACGAGAAATCACCACCTACACAAAACTCTTCATCTGGTAGTGTGAATTGGGATTCTGCCAACCAAGATGACATGGTGGTTGATTATGAAGTTGACCCTGCTGTGGACAGTGGTAAAAGTATTTCTTTAAACCATCAGTGTGTTGAAGTACTTGATCACCAAAAGTCTTCAAGTGATTTCATTGGTAAGCGAGTGTTAGATATGCATAAATATTCCACTGGTCAGTCTTCTGCACTTGTTGTAAATACAGAAAAGCCCAAGTATCTGCATAACAATTGCCATTCCCTAGAAGCAGTTGAAGACCAGCGTGTTGATCCATCTCTGCCTTTTGTGTGGAAGCCTGATGAGGATTTGAACCCTACAGACTACCCTACTGCCTTGGAGCTAAACAAAACATTTGACGTGAAAGATAAAGTTAACTGCACCTTTATAATACATTATGCCGTTGAAAAGAGTCAGTCTTTGCATACCACTGGAAGTCTGCAGCCATCTGTTATAAGTGAAAATACATCTTCTTTATCCTGTTCTGCTTGGACATCTTCCCATTCTGACAAGATGCATACGAAGGGAACTAGTTGTGAAAGAGAAAGATTCGAAAACCCTCAAGCCACAACATCAGAGGCCCGAGACACAACTTACACAGTATTTTCTGATGTGGTGATGCAAACTGACGTTTTTGTTCCAGATATTGGAAATCAGTGTCAATATTCTTCAGGAAAGGTTGCCAGTGAGCACACAGATGGATCACAGCAAAGGCTAGTTGGAGAAAAAGAGATACAAGCTCTAACACCAGTTTCTGATGGCATGGAAGTCCCCAATGGCTCTGTATTACAAGAGTTCTTTTGTTTATCTAAAGATGAACCAAATAGTGAGACACATTCACAGAGCTTATATGGGCAAAAGGAAATAGGCCAAAATCTAAGAGAAACAGTATCCAGTTTTAATGAAGATGAATGCTCTTTACTGGTGCCAACTTTTAATAAAAATAAAGCCCAAGTGCTGAACCTGGAGCATAAAGTCACTGTGACTGAAGACACACAAATTGCCTCCAGTGAAAAGGATTTGGGAACCAAAAGTCATACCGTAGAACTGATGCTAAGTAGCCTGCCAGCACAAAAGGTGGCTTCTTCATTTGAACAGACTTGGGATGCAAGTGATATGGCCAGTAGCACAAATAGCAGGGTTTGCATACCAGTCCTGGAACCCACAAATGTCACTTTTTCTATTTCACCTGTTGAAGCGATGAAGAAATGTAATAAAGTAGAGAAGAATTATCGAGAACTTAAAATTTTACCAAACTTGAAAGGGGCATTTATGAACATGTCTAAACCTAGTCTAGGAAAATCAACAACCAAAACGAATACCTCTATCGGTAGCAAAGTTAGAAAAACTGAAATTATAAGTTATCCAAGACCAAACTTCAAGAATGTCAAGGCAAAAGTTATGTCTAGACCAGTATCGCAGTCCAAAGACCCTGCTCTGTCAAAGGTCACACCCAAACCTCAGTTGTCCAGTGCCTTACCGCCCTCGTCAGTGTCTTCCTCAAGACAGTTGACAGTTTTGAGCAAAACACCAAGATCTGACTTGAATGCAGACACAAAAACAGAAATCCTAATTAACAAGACGCATAAGCAGCAATTTACTAAACTCATTACTGGCCAGGCTGTGCATGTTCCAACTCATTCTAAAAATGCTTCACACAAGGTTCCAAGAACAACATCTGCCATGAAATCAAATCAGGAAGATCTTGACAAAGCAGGTCCTTCTAACGCAGCATGTGAGACTGGGTCCGTAGCTACGTTTTTGCAGAAGATCAAAGGCGTACTCCCTGGTAAAATGGAAAGTGCAGAGTGTTTGGAAATGACATATGTTTCCAACATTGATAGGGTTAGCCCTGAAAAGGAGGGTGAGAAAGAAAACGGGACGCTAATGGAAAAACAAGAGCTAGCAAAGGAAATTTTGAATGAGACTTTTGAATATGGTTCTCTGTTTTCGGTAAGTGAAATTTTTTGTGTGCTTCAGGGAATGGTGGAGAAAACATAGATGTATTAGCAATTATTTATCCATCGAGGGTCAATAATATTGCAGAGCTAGGTGTGCAAATTTGCCTTCAGGTGTTAATTCTTTGTCTTATCAGTCAGTACATACTAGAGTGTTAATAGGTCACAATGTAACAAGGCTGCGTATTGAAAATAATCCTCAATTTCAGTATTTTGTATCAAGTATCAATGTTCCTCTTAATAGCATGCTAAAAGAACAAGTTACTTTAATTTTTTAGTATGATTAGTTAATTGAAGTTAAATACCTGATATAATCAAGTTAAATATTATTTTTCTGGGGGAAAAAAAGGTTTGTTTATAAACTTTAAGAAATCGCTAGGGAGTGCTGGTAAACACAGAGTCATAAAAATAACTCCTGTTCTCTTGTTGTTGAGGAAGCAGCTCAGGACATAGATCCCTCTCCTGTGAACAGGAGTTTTCTTAATTCTGCCTCTGACTAGCTAGTGTGACTTTGGGCAAGTAATTTTTTGAGACCTAAAGGTGAGAGGATTAGACTAGTGGATGTCTAAGGTGTCTTGCAGCCCTAGCGTATTGATTCCTGGTGCACGAAATAAATAAAGTTTGCTTTATTCATGTGTAGTGAAAAAGCAGTATGTTTTCCATAGCACCTGTCAGATATCTGGGGGAGACTAGATAGTTCCATTTAAAAAACAATTCATATGCAGTTCAAAGATTTTTTTTAAACAGGTATATATTTTTGACAATAGCATGAAGAAACTAGCCTTTAAAAACGTCCCAGCGGCCACTGCTGGGTGTTGTGTACTTGTCCTCAGCCCTATTTTCGGCAGTGTCCTTGGGTGCCTCCTCTAGCCAGGAATGGAGTGAGATGCCAGGGGAGAGAGGCAGATGAGACACAGACAGCCTGTCCCTTGGAGGGCTCATGTCTAAGAGAAATGAAACACAATGTGATCAAGTGCTAAAAGGATGTTTTAGAAGTGTTTTCAGGGTGTAGTGGAAGCCACAAAGGAGAGAATTTTCAGGTCCTTTTAGGAGATAGGGTTAGGAAAGACTGAAGATATTCTTGAGCTGGGTTACTGTAGAGGTACTTTGGCTTTAACAATAAACCTGCTCTGTTGGGAAGAATGGTACACCACAGTGATTTCTAAACTAATTATTTATTATTATTATTTTTTAAGTAAAGATGACTGTTAAGGAGATCTTAACCCTTGACTTGGTGTTGTCAGCACCACACTCTCCCAAGTGAGCTGACTGGCCATCCCTATATAGGGATCCGAACCCGTGGCCTTGGTGTTATCAGCACCACACTCTCCCAAGTGAGCCATGGGCCAGCCCTTAAACTAATTAGTTTTTCCATCATTTTAAAACTCAGATTTTGTTTTCAAGTTCTCTTGAAGTCAAACTTAGATAACTCATTTATTTCATTTATAATTTTAATGTTTTGCAGAATTAAGTCACAATTAACCTCAATTCTAATCAACATTCTTAGTTTGGTGTTTACATATATAGAAACAAGATATTTTTTCTCCTTTGATTTATGGGAGACTTTTATTGTGTGTCAGTCCTCAACTACCAGAAGACCTAGCATAAAGTTCCTTTAAATTACATTGGTCTTGAATATAAATTGGTTGCATAATTTTGAAACCAGGAGTTTTTCTGATTTGTGCATTCAGTCTTAGTCTTACGTTTCCTTAGTCTTATATTTCCATGAAAGCCTGTTTCTCAAGCTCATGATGTGGTATTGAAGTAGGTAATAGAATCATCAGGTTGAAATGGATCCCAGCACATCTGGGAGCAGAAGCACTTTCCACCTTATGAATCTTGCCGTTAGGATTCACCATGAGATATGAAGTGTACTGTACTTCCTGAAGGACTATCCCATATTCTCAGCACTGGCACTTTCATTTATCCGCTGGGGTAAAGACCTCATTCTTTTTCCATTGTCCTGTCTTAAGCACAGTGCCCTCTAATTTTGCTAGTGCACCTCTTAGACATTTCCACATGTTTCAGGGAAGGAGGGTGGAGAGAAGGGGCTGGACAAACCATCATAGTGATGGCTTTGCACTTACTGTAGAGAGCTGAATGAATGGACATTTGCTGCACGTTTCACTCAAGCTCCAATGTTTGGTGGTCACTTCAGCAGTACCCCGAAGCTCCCACTGCCGTGGATCTATGATGAGACTGTCCTGGAGGGATGCTAATCTTCACTGTGCTCTGTTGGTCTTGGGCTAAATTTGGCCTTGAGTTTACTGAATCCTTAGGTTGCCTCCAACTTCACAGCTATTTGGTGGTCAAGGTTTGTTTGAAACTTCAGAAAGATTCCTATTTAGAAGAAGGGATTTGATTTTACTTTGTGGAGGTTACGTGTAGCTACCCATTACAGAGGTTATGCATTCATGGTAGTGTGTTAGATGAAGGAAAGGAGCTGATATTTATTTGCAGCCTGCTCTGGACCGGGCACTTTGCTCAGGTGTTTTACATTTATTGTGTCGTTTAATTTTCCCAGTGATGCTCAGGTGCTTTACATACGCTGTCCTTTACTCTTCCCAGTAACAACAGGGCAATTGTTATACAAATTGTAATACTTCAGAGAGATGACTTAAACCTCACACAGGTGGTTAGCAGTACAATTGAGATTCAAACTCAGGTCTCCTGACCTGAATGCTGGCCCTTTCTGCTACATACACTGTAAGATTTCAAAATGTTGTGGACTGTTGGCTTTGAAAGGCAAAATAAGTGATTTGCTAAAGATTCACTTTTGTGTGTTGATGAGAAGTTTGATTTACTTTTTAAGGGAAAGTTTTCTCTGGGGAATTAACTTAGCCAGCTTTAAGGTAGAGGCAGAAGATCTTAGTTTGTGTACAATCACCTGCTTTTCTTTACCAATTCTGTGTTGTTCTCCAGTGCCAAAAGATGACCTCTAGCTGTGGTCTCAGGATATTGGCCTATTAAGTTAGTGGTGCATTCACCTACTATATGAATTCAAGTGCCATCAGCATAGTGCTTTATGTATCTCTATTGGAAATGATCACTTATGATATATTAAAGAAAGAAGGGTAACAGTGGGGAATATGCAATGTTGAGTTTAAGAGCATGGATTTTGGAGTAGTTTAAATTGTAGCTCCATTGTTCTTTGGGCAAGTTATTTCATCTGTGTGAGGCTCAGTTTTCCTTTAGGTAAAGAGAGAATACAAATTGTAATTTATGGTGGTGGAATTTGTACTTTGAGTAAGGCTCAGGCTCCCATTTCCTATATGCAGAATGAGAACATTTATTCAGTGCTTATTGTGTTCTGTATATATGGTGGTGACTATTAGGATATAGGGAAGAGAGACACAGCCCCCAGCCCAAACATAGTGCCTAGTGCAGAGGGTAATATTAGAGAGTAAACCAGCAAGGTATATTAAATACTAAGTTGGGAATATGAATAGATTGCTGTGCTGCACGAGGGGAGTGGGGTGGTGGCAGTGGGAAGGTTGTTAAGGAAGGCTTCTAGGGAGATGTCATGTTAGTTGCCAGCTGTAACTAGAAGGACAAGTATTATGGGTGGAGGGAATACCACATGCAAAGATGAAGAGACTGAGATGATATTCTCATTTAGGGGACTGCATATAGTGGGTAAGATGGGAGCTGGGGGTACAGAACCGTGAGCAGTGAGGAACACACTGAAGAGGTTGGCAGGGGCTGCCACAACCAGAAGGGCTTGATGTGTCTTGAAGAAGAGTTGACTTTATCTGGGAGGCAGAGGGAAGCTGTTCAACCCTAACTGAATTTTAGGGAGATTGCCCTAGCAGGGGAGTGGAAGATGAAGTGGAAGCTGGTAGGACCAGAAAGATCCTAAGTGAGAAACAATGCCGGTCTACACTAAGGCAGATGGATAAGAGGAGTCTAGGAGGTGAGAAAGGAAGCACCCAGAAATAGCTTTCATTGTTTAAGTTGGGTGCCTGGGTATGTTGCATGAATATGGGAAGAGATAAGCTTTGAGATGGATGGGTAAGATAAGTTTAATTTTAGAAAGGGCTTCTTCTGTAAAATGGGTTGTGATAAAAGTATCAATCTCATAGGATTATTACGAGGATTAAATGAGTTGATGGATGAATTTAGAATGGTATTTTGCATCGTGTAAGGCTATATGTTAGTCACTGAAAACAACAATAATATGATTATGGTTGTCATTGTTAAGTAGAGGTGTCTGAAGGATGCTGAATGGGGAGGTGTAGAAAGAGTCACGTATATGGGAAACTCAGGAAAGAGTGTTGGCTTGGACATGTGGATTTGGGATGCACCAGTGTATAGGTGGCAATTGAAATGGTGGACAAGATCATGTAGGGAGAGTACTTGGTGAGGAAAGGGAACAAGGCCAAGTTTAGGCCCTCGTGAAGACTAGCATTTAAAGGTGCAGAAGAATAGGACCTAGAGAAGAAATAACCAGACAGGTGGAAGGAAAACCAGGAAAGAGCTCTGTCAGGGGAACCGAGGAAGGATGGATTGTCAGCGTCAGCTACTGTAGAGAAAGCCTCTGGGGAAGGACTGAAAACTAGAGCTTGCCTAACTAGCGGCACTGGTGGTCGGAAAACTGGGTTCTCACTAAAGGGTACAAAGGCAGATCATGGTGAATTGAAGAGTAAACTGTGAAGAGTTTTAATTGCCTCCTTGTAAAAATGAAAATTAAATCCTTATCTGGCCTATCCACTTAAACAGAAATGGTTTCTTTCACATAGCTAACACCACAAGGAAATGGTAGGGGAAGGTGCGACCTGGACTAAAATCTTAACTGCTTTTCCACAGGGTTCTGCTTCAAAACCTGCAAGCACCTCGGGTAGGAATATATCCAAGCCTGACTCCTGCAGTTTGAGGAAAACACCTGGTTCAAAAGCCAAAGTGGGTCCTTCTGTCTGCTGTTTGAGGCAGAACAGCGACAGCAGAAGTCTCAATTCTGATCGAACCTTATCTCCTCAGAGGATCAGGCGTGTGTCCGCTTCTGGTAAGAATGTGATAATTCAACTGTGCTTACAGCAGCTTATGAATTATTTAAATATAAAATTAGGCTTGTAAGAAAGCAGAAAGACAGATTTGGTTATAGGACTAACACATTCTGTCACTAAGGAATTAGCCTTTTGTGGACCAGCAGAAGAGATGACGATGATACTGCCCTTATATTTGAGCATGCAAAGGCTAGTTGGGGAGAGAGAAATGTGCATAACCAACTCACAAACTATTCAGAAGGACGCAGACATACATATACAATTGGGTAGCTATTGTAAATATAAATCATTCCATTTAAAATTTTTTTTACAAATGGTTAAGTGCTTAACAATACTGAAGCGTTGTACCGTTGATTCATAATGTGCCTTCACTACATGTGAAGAGATTAGTTTTTTTCTTTGAATTTTACTGAAAGATGTATTGTAAATTTACAGGGATTTGAGAGTGACTAAAGAGTTAAACTTTCCTAATATGAATATTTATTTATGTTGGCTTATATTTTAGAAGTTGTAGTTTTTATTTTTATTTTTATTTATTTAAAAGATGACTGGTAAAGGGATCTTAACCCTTGACTTGGTGTTGTCAGCACCACACTCTCCAAAGTGAGCACTAAAGAGTTAAACTTTCCTAATATGAATATTTATTTATGTTGGCTTATATTTTAGAGGTTGTAGTTTTTATTTTTATTTTTATTTATTTAAAAGATGACTGGTAAAGGGATCTTAACCCTTGACTTGGTGTTGTCAGCACCACACTCTCCAAAGTGAGCCACGGGCCAGCCCCGAAGTTGTAGTTTATAAAGTCATGTTAGGCTGATGAAATTTGGGAGTTCAAGAGGAGCTGTTAAGTTTCTTACTAAATTTGGCAGGCATACAGATTCTGTGTATGTGTACAAATCAGAACAGGAAATGGAAAAAATCTCACAGAGGCTAAGATGAAAATCCTGCTAGCCATTCCAACTGAGAATACTCTGCAGGGAACATCTCTTATTTCTGCAGGTACAACCTTGAGCAAATACATGTTGGATAGGCTTAGAAGTTCCCTTATAAAAATAGTGACTGCTGTTGAAAGGTCTGAGAAAAAATTGCCTGTCCATACATGTGAGAACATTTCACAGAAAGTAACAAAATCAACCAGCTCCCAGATGATCTCTTTACCTCTACAATTTAGTACTTTTAGGTTTTATTTTCCAGCCCTATTATGAAGCCTCTAGTGTGAGAAGTCTACAAGGCACAGAAGTGTTTTAGGGGTTGTTTATTAGATTCAGGCCCAGTGTCAAGGTCATGTGGTTTTGGGGAACAGACCCAGGAAGAGATGCAGCACATTTCTGTTTCCATCCCCAGAGGACCTGAGTGGGAAAGAGGAATTCATCAGCTTGGAGTGTTCATCATTTGGGAGAGAAACAGAAGAGAACCTAAAAGTCATTGGGAGAAGCAGTGATCCTTATTTGGGACATTGCTACAGCTGGGGAGTCAAGGCATGAGTGAGAACAAAGCTCTGGTCCTTCCTGTTGCTGCCTGATAAAGCTCATGCCGTTTGCCAGAGGATGGTAGCTCCGGTGCTGCTGGGATGTTAGGAGCACCTGTAGCCTGGGGGCATGTGGAACATAGCCACTGGGCCTTCAGTTAGGAGCCCTGTGTTCTCATAGCACTCTGGCACCAATGAGCTGCCTGAGCAAGTTGTTTACCTTCCCTGGGCTGCAGCCTTCACAGCTGTAAAGTGTAAGGGTTTGAGAATCTCAGGCCCTGTTAGCTTTTGCAGTCCTTATCTTTCTCGGGACAATTTGGAGCTCCCCTGATTTTCTGCATAGTGGCTACTACTGGTATGGTCTCTGGGCCACATGATGCTTGAATCCCAGAAAACCTAAGTGCACATAGTTTTAAGAAATTAGAGGGCCAGCCAGTTAGCTCAGTTGGTTAGAGCGTGATGTTGTAACACTAAGGTCAAGGGTTCAGATCCCTGTACTGACACCCCCCCCCCCCAAAGAAAAGAAATTAGGCCAGTACCCAGGGTACATTAAAAAAGATGGAATTCTTTTATGTAAGTGATCAGTCCCACCAAAAAAGGAACATTTCTTAGATCCTTTTACTGTGTGCTACATAATGTCATGCCTTAAATAGAGACAAGTAGACCTGTTTAGTCTTGAAGAAAAGACAGGGAAAGGTATTACTGAGCTTTTATTATCCTGTGTCAGTGAGCTTGATAACTAAGTTATGCAGTCAGATTTTTTTCAGTCTGAGTTAAAAACTAAATTATATTTTACCTAATGGTTTTCTATATATGAATGAGAAAAAAAATTCAGTGTAACCAGAAACATTAGGGATTTGAATTTGAGTTTTATAT
Source organism: Galeopterus variegatus (assembly GCF_000696425.1). NCBI lineage: Eukaryota > Metazoa > Chordata > Mammalia > Dermoptera > Cynocephalidae > Galeopterus > Galeopterus variegatus. The sequence goes on from NW_007726889.1 coordinate 443,283, forward strand.
TTGAACAGATAGACTTTTACGAACTGAATGTTTATGCGCTGCTCCCCGCTCCCCCTTCATATGTTGAAGCCCTAATTCCCTATGTGACTATTTTTGGAAATACAGCCTGTGAGGAGGTCATAGAGGTTAAATGAATCATGAGGGTGGGACTCTAATATGATAGGACTGGTGCCCTTAGAAGAGTAGGAGATACCAGAGCTCTCTCTTCGCCATATGAGACACAGTGAGAAGGTGGCTGGCCATCTACAAGCCAGGAAGAGAGCCCTCACGAGGAAGCAAATTGGCTGGCACCTTGATCTTGGACTTTCCAGCCTCCAGAACTGTGAGAAAATCAATTTCTCTTGTTTAAGCCACCCAGTCTGTGATATTTATTGTGTCAGCCTGAGCAGACTAAAGCAGAAGACTGTCGGGCCTCCCTGAGCCAGAGGCCGACAAAACCGAGCGGGAAGAGACCCCGGTCCAGCCGGGGGTCCCTTGTGGGGCTGAGCGGGATGATGAGTGTCACTGGCACGGCCCTTCCCCCCCAGGATCTTCCTCCCCGGGGGCCGAGAAAGAACACCATCCGCCTTGGCCGTACAGCAGCAATAAGAAGGGCTTAAAAGGATAGGGTGAGGTGGTGGGGAGGCTTTACGTGAATACGGAACTAAAGTTGCTGAATCACTGGGACCCGGAAGGGCGAGGCTGGCAGCTACGTGTCTTTGAGCGCTAGTGAAATGGTGGCCGCGGGGCGCATGAAATGTCGCCCATGGGCGTCAGGGCGCATGCGTGCAAAGTTATGCCCAACATCTCCCCCTTTTGTTTTTGTATGCCGGGGTGTGACCTCTGTCTTAGGTTGTCCAGGTTTGTCTGGATCTTACCCGTCATTGAGCATCACACAGCTTGTGATAATTTTTTGGGTGTGGCCCCTGTCTTAGGTTGCCCTGGGTTTGCCAGGGTCTTACCCGTCTTTGGGAGCTCACACAGCCTGATGGGGAGACTTAGTCGTAACTTTGGGGATCTTGAGGGGCCAAGCGCTGATAATGAACTTGTACATTCATAAGTTGAATGGTTTCAAGCCTCTTTTGTACAAACTGAATAAGTTTGTTAAGAATACAGGGTCCCAGAGTGACTACCATTAGAAGTAAAAGGAGGGGACCGAGGAAGGGTAAGAGATAGGGGAGGAAGCCCATTGAAGCCCGTCCAAAAGAAGCTATTTTGGAGATCTTGTTGTCTTTTTTCCAAGTCTTCTTGAAGTTTCTTGATTTTGTCTTGGACGATGCCCGAGCGATTTGCGTAGAAGCAGCATTCTTCCTGTAAAAATAAAGCACAAGCCTCCTTTTTCGGCAGTTAGTATGTCTAACCCTCTTCTATTTTGCAGTACTACCCCTGCTAAGGAGTCTAACTGGGACTTAAGACCTAAAATAATATTGGCGATTGTTTGCATATCACTGATTAATTGTTGGGATAATTTGTTATAATAATGAGA
>NW_007726889.1:444757-462664 GCF_000696425.1 Galeopterus variegatus
TCTTTAAAAAAAATAAACTTCAGACTTAGACTATCAATTTTGTTACAATTAAAAGTGAAACACAGTAATATTAGTACTAAAATTGCCACACCTGTCTTTACCAGCAGTCTCCAACTCTCGCTTTTACAGTGAGTGGGATAAATCTGAGCCTAGCACAGAGCAGGACAGAGGGGAGTTGTTCAAGAAATGTATTCAAGAAACAATTACATGAACAAAAAGCTAATATCAAATACCCCACACACTGACATCAAGAAGACATATGAATGGCTAACAGATATATGAAATACAAATTAAAACCACAATGAGGTATTATCTTTTGTTAGATTGTCTATTATCAAGAAGATAAACAAGAAGTGTTGGTGATGATGTAGAGAAAAGGGAACACTTGTACACTGCTGGTGGGAATATAAATTAGTGCAACCATTAAGGAAAGTTCTATGGAAGTTTCTCTTAAAATTAAAAAGTGGAATTACTTTATGATCCAGCCATCTCACTTATGGGTATTTACCCAAAAGTTTTGAAATCAGTATGTTGAAGAGATGTCTGCATGCCCATGTTCATTGCAACACAATTCACAATAGCCAAATAATGGGGTCAACCTAAGTGTCCATCAACAGGTGAATGGATAGAGAAAATGTGGTATACATACACAATCAAATACTATTCAGCCATTAAAAAGAATAAAATTCTGTGGTCTGTGACAACATGGTTGAACCTGGAGGATATCATGTTAAGTGAAATACACCAGGCACAGAAAGACAAATACCACATTATCTCAATCATATGTGAAATCTAAGAATGTTGATCACTAATAGCAGAGAGTAGAATGGTGGTTACCAGAGGTTGGGGGCGGGGGGGATGAAGAGATAATAATCAAAGGATACCAAGCCTCAATTAGATAGGGAAAATAAGTTTTGTTTTGTTTTTTCTCAGATTTATTGCACTGCATGTTGAATATATCTAATAATTCAGTACTCTACATTTCAATGCTGCTAAGAGAGTAAATCTTGAATGTTCCCATCAGAAAAAGTAGTGAATCTTTGAAGTAACGGATAAGTTAATCAGGTTGATTTAATCATTCCACATTGCATTTGAAGATTGTAACATCACTTTATACCACATAAATATATACAACTATAATTCGTCAATATATTATAAAAAATAAAGTAGAGTGGTCATGAGGGGGAAAAAAAGAACCCTACTAAATATGATGGAATCTTTCTGCAAAATCCAGAAGATTCCCCAAGACTTTGGAAGTACCTTATTGACAGTATTGTCATTCCAAAGTATATAAATAATTGATGGGGTAAAAATGAATTTGTCATTACTTTCCCAGTGCTCTCTTTCCTACCCTCACTCCATAACTCCCCTATTATATGTTAAAAATAAAACAAATTTTCTGTCTCTGTTTCTTTCCCCTCCTAAGGTAAAGGAGGTCATCCCCAGTTGTTGCAATGTGCAATCACTTTGCTTTCTGATGATTTTTATCTCTCGATTCTTTGTGAGCTGACCTGTGACTTTTGAAGCAAAAGATATCCCACAAGATAGGCAAGCAGTCATTCTAGGTTCACATTGCAGTTGTAGAAAACAATTTTTTGAAAATCTGTAAGGATATGAGAAAAATGGAACTTGTCATCTTGTTTATTACTAAGTGCAGTAGATTTACCTGCTTGTGTGCTTGTTTCAAGTGTGTTGTTTTGCTGTTGTTGTTTCTTTCTTTTTTCTTTCTCTTTTTTTTTTTTTGAACTTGTCATCTTGTTTATTACTAAGTGCAGTAGATTTACCTGCTTGTGTGCTTGTTTCAATTGTGTTGTTTTGCTGTTGTTGTTTCTTTCTTTTTTCTTTCTTTCTTTTTTTTTTTATAACAATGAACACTACCACTTCACAGGATTTTGAGAAGCTTTGAACAGGAAAAAGTAGTAGGGGAAATATTCCCAAGTAAATATGGTTTTCCAAAGCAGATTTTGAAATAGCACAAATATCCTTTTATGATACAAAGAATACTTTAATTCATCTTTAAATTTTTCCCACAATGCTATACAGTCTTGAACTTTATGCATATTAGCTATGCATTAATTGCTTTAACACTATTTAATAATATGCTATTGCATTTGAAGTCTGTAAAGATGATGTAATGAGTATGTTAGTATATAATGTTTAATATACTTTTATGTATCTGACATATTTCCCAGTGAAATATAGCCCAAAAATGTGACATGGATTTTAGCAATTATTCCTAGCATTATGATCTCACAGTTGCTTAATTGCAGGCAATATTTTGATAAAATGTAAAATGTAATATGTGATTGCAATGTGAAGACCATGAATAGGCATGAACAAGATGGATGTCCTTATATTAAATGAATGGATACCTGTGGTTTGGGTTAAAATATCCAATGAAAATTTGTAAAATGAGTTCAAATATTTCTGTGCCTTCAAAATTCATAAACTAAAAGATGAGATGTTTCAGGGAATTTCAGTGTTTCAAAGGTAGTTATAGTGCAAATACAGACTTGGACAAGATAAACATCTTATATACACATACAGAAAATAAAGTAAGTAAAAGTCAAGATATGTGAATTATCACATATATGAAAACTTTAATACATATATAATAAATTAAGATCTGCCGGGCCTCCCTGAGCCAGAGGCCGACAAAACCGAGCGGGAAGAGACCCCGGTCCAGCCGGGGGTCCCTTGTGGGGCTGAGCGGGATGATGAGTGTCGCTGGCACGGCCCTTCCCCCCCAGGACCTTCCTCCCCGGGGGCCGAGAAAGAACACCACCGAGCCAGGAGAGTGGTCAAAGCCGGAACTCCGTTTATTAGAAAGGTGTTGGAGTTTATATAGAGGAAGGAAGCGGAAACAGAGAGGAGAGGAGGGAGGAGATGGTTATCCAATCAGGGGAAGCCACAAGTTATGAAGAGGGGTGATGTCAGGGCGGGCAAAACTGCTTAGTCACTAGGCCCCGGAAAAGAAGGACTTCTAGCTACGTGCATTAAAGCGCTCGTGAAACGGCGGCAGAGGCCTTACGCCAGCAAGATGGCCACCGCTTGATCTATTTTAGGGAACAGGAACCATACTTAGGCAGGCGCCTTATGATTTGATTGCGCCGCAACATGGCCCAACAGAAGACTCGTTTGTGCTGTATGATGTTTTAAAAAAATTAATAGCAGCTAACTTGTTTGGATGCTCACAGTAAATTGAGAGGTGTTTGTTGCAGGGGACAAGAAACTTAATCACCACAAAGTCAAAAGTAGAACAGAAAAATCGAGGAGCAGAAACAATGTGCCTTTAGATCATTGAGAACCTGTTGCCATTTATTGTACAATGAAGTGTTTGTATATTAGAAAATTGAAACCAAATGGATATCCCCTGTACTCATACAAAGTTACCTACTGAAAGGTAAGCAGCAGGAATGTTCCAGCCAATTTGGGGTTTTCAGTAAATCCTTCAGAAAACTAAGTAGAAAACCAGACCCAGAGTTGAAATAGCAATTTTCTTGAAGCTTTAAATGAATGAGAAAGAATTGTGTATAAACCCAGTGGAGCTCTTCTGTTTTACTTGTCAAAATGTGGAAATTTATATGAAACCAGATTAAAAGAGATTATAACAAACCAAATCCAAAGTACCTCAGCTTCTTTGGAGCACTTATTTTTAATGCACTCAGTTAAGGTGAAATAGTGATAAAAATTATTTCTAATAGTAAGTACCATAATGCCATTGATAGTAATTCACACTATTGAGTGTATACCAAGTTCCAGGTTCTATTTTAAACATTTCACCTATAAATTTATTTACTCCTCACAGTAATTTTGTGAGGCTTATCCCCATTTTATAGATGTGGAAACCACCATAGAGAAGTTAAATAATTTTTCCAATGTTATGCAGCTAGAAAGTGGCAGAGATGGGATTCAGACCAGGCAGTAGGGCTCTGGAGTCCTTTCCTCACATTAGTTAAAGAAACACTATTAGTATGACCACAAATTTTGAAAAAATGAAAATTCCTGTGCTCAGCTGAATGGTTTAGAAACTGTGGCCCTTCTCTTTTCAGCCCTTGGCTTGCAGCTCTATGTCAGTTTACTGTAGTATAAATGATTCTTACACGATTATTGAAAATTAACGCTGCCGAATAAATAATTGCTCAGTATGTTCTCATGATCAATTCAGGTGTGTTCAGAGATCCGCCTGTCATCCTGTTTCGGAAACAATACTGGGTCTCACCAAGTTTTAAGTCATAAGTGTATGTGTTTCTCCATACAAACATACACTTGCCCTTCTGGTACCAGCCTGAACCAGGTAGGATTGCAGGAGTAGCACAGAGTTCCCTCCCTGCCCTGCGGATCCTTTAACCCACCTGGGGAGGGCAGATGCGTGTTTACACAACAAGCACGGAGAGCACAGAAGGATGTGAAGGTGTGGAAAAGGCACTGATGGGAAAAGCATGCTCGGGCTGGTGTGGCGAAGAAAGGCCTCGTGACAGAGATGGGTTTACTTTTCTCCTAGAGAAGGAGAGATACCTTTCCAAAAGGGTAAACCTTTGTTTTAATTCAGTTTATTGTGGGTTAATAAAGTAAATTCCTTTCAAGACAGTAGTACGTCTGGAACTTGTAATGACTTGCCTATTGTTATAGGTTTCTCTTGTTTCTTGCTAAGTGGTTCCCTTCTTGGTTTATGTAAACTGATTTTTTTTTCTTTATTTAGTGTTAAAGGGAACCTAAAATCTCTTTCAAATTACTTTATATCCTTTTAGCCTTTTCTAGGTGAGAGTTTGAGAGAGGTAGTAAGCAAAATTATGAGAAAATTTTTATATACTTGTATAAATTAATTATTAAAACCCAGAAATTATCACCCAATGTTATTCTAAAAGCTGACTTTAATGAGTTGCTCATAGGTGTTTTTGTGTTTGTATGTAATTAAAACACTTTTTTAAGAATGTGTCTCAGGATTTCTTTCCATAAAAATATTAATAGTTGTTGGGCCGGCCTGGTGGTGCACTGGATAGTGCGCCGCTTGGGAAGCGCGGCGGACGCTCCTGCCCGAGGGTTCGGATCCCACATACAGACCGGTTCCCGCTCACTGGCTGAGCGAGGCACGGGAGCAACACCGAGGGTTGCAGTCCCGTTGCCGGTCCCCGGTCCGGTACGGGGGCAACACTGAGGGTTGCGATCCGTTGCCGGACACGGAAAAAGACAAAAGACAAAATATATATATATATATATTAATAGTTGTTAACATGTTTTGAATCCTTACGATGTACCAGGCACTGTCCTCAACTCTCTTAAGTGCATAATCTCATTTAATTCTCACAACTCATGAGGGATAGAGGCTATGATTATCCCCATTCTACAGATGAGAGGAACTTGAGGTTTTGAAAGCTTGAGTACTTTGCCCAAAGTGACACAGTTGATAATTGGTGGAGACAGGAAATGGGCCAGGCAGTCTGACCGCAGAGTCTGTGCTCTTCACCCCTGTCCTTTATATGCACGCAGTCGTCCTGACACTGTCACTTCTTCATTAATGGACATGAATGAATGATGCATGAAAGGACCTTGTGTTAACAAGGATCTAGGGACTGCTTGCTTGTGCTGGGAATGAAGAATTGCACCAAAGAGAAAAATTCCTGCCCTCAGGGAACTTAAATTCTCATCAGGGGAGTCAGAAAATAAACTAAGTAAATAAAATGCTTAGTGTGTAAGATGATGATAGGTGCAGAGGAGGAAAATAAAGCAGTGAGGGAGTTAGCTTTTAAATAGGGTGGTCAAGCAAGGCCTCACCGAGAGGGTGACATTCGAGCAAACACCTGAAGGAGGAGGAGGCAAGCATTTGTACATCAGGGGGAAGGACGTTCCAGGCCAAGGAAACAGCGAGTGCAAAGATCCAGTGGTGAGGAGTGTGTGGGGTGCTGAGGGACAGTGAGCTGTCCCCCATTGTGTGTGCTGGGGGTTGGGGAGTGGCAGGGAGGGGCCAGGCCAGGTAGGGCCTTGGAGGCACCTGGGGGAAACTGTCTTCTCTTTCCTTCTTCCTTAGCATCATCCCTGTGAATTGATCTTTTCCAGGCATTTCAGACTATTCTCAGTTAGCAATAATTCTGGAGAAGGTTGCTTTATGGGATGACTCCAGGTATGCTTCATATGTCACAATGCATTCTCTCTTACGGATCTATTCAGCAAATGTTAAGTGTACCTGCCATTGCTGGGTAGTCTACTAGATTCTGAGAATGCAAATGTTATTAAGCAAATATGTCCTCTCAAGGAGCTCACTAATTTGGAGGAGTGGGGGGTGGAGAAGGGTGTCTGTGCAAATCGTTGCAATACAAACTCTCCATTCTTCAGGTCCCAGCTCAACTGTCCTGGCTTCTGTGATACTTTGCATATACTGTACAGTAATATGCTATATGGTAATTATTTTCCAACATGTCTATCTCCTGTTAAACTATGAGATCCATAAGGATAGAGTCCAGGTCTTAGTTATTTTTATATTTTTCAGTGCTCAGCACAGCATACCTGTTATACAACAGGTATTTAAAAATGTCATTTGGCTTGATTTGAATGGCGACTTGTATGCAGCGCTGTGTATCCACAGTAAAGGGAACAACACTAACTCAGCCTAAAGGAAAGTGGAGAAGACTGGTGGCATTTGAACTGGGCGTGGGATGAGTCTGTAAGAGTTTGCCCGCAGAGAAGGTTGCTGGCATCCCCCAGGGTACAGATTTAGCGTTAGGAAAGGATACAGTGTATCTGAGGACTGTTAAGGCCTGGGTCAGAATGCGTGTCGGGGTCAGCTGGACATGAGCCTCTCTGCCTCGAAGAAGTTTGGGGCAGATCAGTTCTAATAGTCTAGACACAAACTTGTAAGAGGTCTACAGGTGTTGGGGAATAGAAAGTAGAGCACATATTTAAAATATTTTGGATAGAGTGGTCAGCTCTGTTGGTGGTAAATAGTCCCAAGTGTCCCCCCAGCTTTCTTGTTCGGATGGCTGGTGGGGCCATAACGTGAAATAGGGGATGGAGTAACAAGAAGAGGCTTTCAGGAGGAGAATGATGGTTTGGTTTGGAGCATGTTGCATTTGAAGAGGCTGAAGACTCGGAAGCAGCTCAGAGGTGTGTGTGTGTTTGAGGTTTAAGAGAAAAGTTATGTAGAAGCTAAGGCAGCCAGGGGGAAGGGTTGATAAAGATATGAGTGATGGGGATACTGTGACAGCCAGTTGGTGGAAGAGTCGGAGCGTATCAGAGTAAAGAAGGGAACGTGTAGGTGTTTAAAAGTAGATATGATTGGAAATTAAGTAGGGAGGTTTAGGAGTGAAGATTCAGAATAGCAGCTGTGGATAATAGTCTGGCTGGCTTCCTCTTTCATATTTTCTACCTCACTTTTGTGAGTTTAGGTGATTTCTTCAAGTAAGTTTTTGCAAGTTTTATTGACTTGTTGATTTTTCTAACCTTACAAAAGGAAATAAACTTCAGATGACATGCAGTTTTGAGGTCTCAGGGATCTCACTGCTCAGAGGAGCTCTGCTCATGCACCCTGGCTTCTAATGAGCCAGGAGGCTCGCCGTGTGCCTTCCTTTGTTTTTATTAAGAAATCTCAGCATGAGTGCCAGAGGGTGAGTAAATTCACTGATGAACACAGAAAGACCCTTTTCCATCATGTTTGCATGGTTGCTGGGGAGAGGGGTACAACACCTGTGAGTCTTTGGGTTAGGACACTGTGAATTTTAAGTGTTTCCTTAGCTGTGGGACACATGTTCCCAGACTTATTTTTGTTTAATCCCCACGTGAAGCAGCAGGCATCTGTGAACATGCTTGCAGAGGCAGGTACTGACAGTATCACGGTGAATGCTGCGCTTCTGTGCAACCCAAGTCATTGTGAGAACCTTGTTCTGCGGGAGGTTCTTGTTTCTCTGTAAATTACCACTCTCTTAAGACTTGCGTGTTTTTGTTGTGACTCACCTGTACTGCTGTGACTTTATCTTGTATATTTACCGTTGAATTTAAGCAAATGGTGACGGTTATGCAGAGTACAGTTTCTTACACCCTACTAGTGTAATATTGCCTTGACTAACTCAAGAATGTGGGACAATAAAATCAAATTTTGCGATATATAAATGTAGAGCATTACTGAAATTCTGTGGTCTGGAAGATAATTCATTCACTTCACAGGTAGTTGGAGGGTGTATACTATGCAAGTCATATGCCAGATGCTGAGCAATTGTGGCATGAGTAAGACATGGTTCTTGCCCTCAGATGTGAACAGCCAAACAAGGGAGATGACCAGTTCTTTTCCCATTGCTCATGTCCTTGTAAAACTAAAAAAAAAAAAAAATGCAGGATCTCAGAAGAGAGTGAGATTACAAATGCCAAAGTTTGCTAAAATTCTTTCTTTCTATAATGCAGGTAATTCTGTAATGGACGTACACCCTTACCTAGGTAAGGGCTAGTCTAGGTTTAGTGTTTATGCTTTCTGCAGCTTAATTTTTATCCCCTGAGATGTAAGAACTAAAAACATGGATACACATGGATTGGAGGTATTTTTTAGGACTTGGCTGGTTTATTAGAAAGTAGTAGAGGAAAAGTTTGGGTGCAGGGTACAGACTGTAAAGATTGAGGACAAAAAGTCAGTGCAGATGCATAGAAATATGGGGGAGAATGGGCGGGAAATCAACAGGTAGAGTCAGACAGAGCCCCGGTCTGCCAGTGTCAAGAGAAGAACAAGGGGCATTCTCACCAAGGCAAGCCTTATTCTACCGCTCTTGCGTCTTGAATTTAACCAGCCAATTTGGATAGTTTATCAGGTTTTCACTGCCACCTTCCCAGCAGGCTATTTTAGAAACATAGCATTTTTTGCCACCACCAAATAGTTTTTAACTTTATAATTTATAACTACTCAGTGCTTTTTCTTTTTGCATATTCTCATGCACATATATTCATATATATTTAATGGAGACAGTTCCTACTGCTTTAAGAATCCCATATCTAACGGTCAGTAGGCACCTAATTAATGGAACTTTCCTTTTAATTTAAAAGAGATGGTGCCTATTTTGGCAGATTCTTAAATTCTTTTTAGTAACATGGTTTTAAATTCTATAATATTTCATCATATGAATGTGCTGATTTATTTATTTAGCCTTTTTTAACATCGAAGTTGTTTTCAGTGTATTAACTCTACACTGAAGAACTTTGTATATAAGTACGTAAACTGGTCAGATAAATTTCTTGGATGGAGGGCCGGCCCGGTGGCACACTGGATAAGTGCGCCGCTTGGGAAGCACGGCGGCGCTCCTGCCCAAGGGTTCGGATCCCACATGCAGACCGGTTCCCGCTCACTGGCTGAGCGAGGCGTGGGAGCAACACCGAGGGTTGTGATCCCGTTGCCGGTCCCCGGTCCGGTACGGGGGCGACACTGAGGGTTGCGATCCGTTGCCGGACACGGAAAAAAAAAAAAAAATTTCTTGGATGGATTTCTCTAGGTGGAATCAAAGGTTGTGAGCATTTTTAAGGCTTTTGATACATGTTGCTAAGTTGCCTGTTAGAAACAGCATACAAGTCAGTGCTTCTTCTCTGAGTATGTGAGAGTGTTTCCCAAAACCCTGGCCCAGTATTCTGACATTTCTAACACTCTTTCCAAATATTCATTGTTTAGGAAGGTTCAACGTGGTATGTTATTTCAATTGGCATATGCTTGGCACTCAAATATTTATTGAATAAATGTAGATTCAGTTATCAAAGTCCTGGGCTACGGCCGTGAATACAAGATCAAAATGTGCCCTCCTTGAAGTTACATTGTGGTAACTTCAATGTATAGGCAAGGTAAACATGAATAAAGTGTGTAGTATGTTTGATAGTGATATGTGCTAAAAAGAGAGAAAATGCTCATGCAGAGAAAGGGATATGAAATGTCGTGGGGGGTGGTGTGTGTGTGTGTGTGTGAGAAATTCTAGTTAGTGTGGCCAGGGAAGGTGGCTTTTGAGTAAAGGCCAGGACTCAGCCATGTGAATATCTGGATGAAAACCATTGCAGTGAGAGCGAACAGCCGGGAGAAGGACCTTGAGGGCGAGCTTGACCGACGTGCTCTAGGAATAGCGAGGAATGAGGGAGAGAAGAGGGAAATAGGAGCTGAGGTTTGAGAGGCAGCAAAGAGCCAGATCGTGGGCAGCCTTGAGAAGCATAAAAAGGACTTTGGCTTTTAACCTGAGTCGCGTGGATGTTAACAGGATCACTCTGATAGCTGTGTTGAGAATAGACTGAATGTGGGTGAAGCTGGGAACAGGGAGATCAGTGAGGAGGTATTGCTATAACCAAAGGAGATGGTGGCTTTTTGGGCCAGGATTGTGGCAGTGGAGCCTGGTCAGATTCTAGATACAAAGATAAAGCCAACAGGATTTGCTTAGATTGGGTGGGGGGTGAGAACAGAGAGGAGTCGGGGATGACTGTGAACATTTTGATGTTGGCTCTGGGAGGATGGTGTTGCTATTAACTGAGATGGGAAAGGAGGATGGAGACACAGACGTGCGGGGTGGATATCACAGAGCTACTGAGTCGAGATGAGTAACAGATAACCACAGGAGGTGTAGAGTACCAAGTTGGATATACAAGTCTAAGGTGCAAAGCAGAAGTCTGATGTAGGCATATTAATTTGGGACTCAGCAACATATAGATGATATTTGAAGCCACCAGATTGGGTGAGATCACCAAGACAATAAGTGTGAAAGAGAACAGGTCAAGGATACCTCTGGGGTACTCCCTGGAGTACTCCAAAGTACCTCCTGGGTACTCCTCAGCTTAAAGCACTGGGGAGATGAGGAGGAATCACAGAGGAGACGAGGAAGGAGTAGCCAGGAAGGTAGCCAGGAGAAAAGTCAGTAGGAGCAGTGCCCTGGACTCCAAATAAAGTGTTTCAAGGAGGAAGGAGAATCAGCTGCATCCAATACGGCAGTTCAGAACACGATTTGCAGCAGGTGACAGAAAACCCAATCATTTGGCTTGGACCACAAGACGGTGTGCTTATTTAACAGGGGGCCTGGAGGTAGGCAGTTCCAGGCTTGGTGATTCAGTAATGTCATCATTCTGGCCTTCCACTCCTCTTGCCTTGGCATGTTGCTTTTGTCAGTGACTTTTCCGTTACAGTACGGTCACTAAGAGTTCCACGTGCCACAGCCTCCCACTGCTGTGTTCAAAGGCTGGAAGTGAAGGGCGGCGCCCTGGAATAGGGGCTTTCTCCTGACCCGCCTGTCTGCACTTCTCAGGGAGGGAGACTGAGTCAGCAGCTTCCCTCCACACGCTAGTCCGTATGTCCTGTTGGTACAGACCGGATCATGTGGTCACCCCTGCCCTCGGGAAAGGTTGGCAGCAAGTATTTGGCCTTTTAATCCTTTCTGTGGCATGTGAGCAATGGAAGGGGACCAGAAGTAACAGTTGGATAGCCAGGAAGGGTGTTAGGCACAGGTTAATTAAAAAAAAATTCTATCAACTCTTTTTATTTACTCTTTTGTTTTAGAGCTTCTGTTCACTTACATTTTGTGACATAGGATTCTTTGTTGATTTTGATCCTGTTGTCCTTTGTCCTTAGACTTACTTCATGCCTTTTTGTATATGGTGATGCAAAAAAATTTTTTTCATTTTTATGTTGCCAAATACATTGTTTCCTTTATTTTTTCCTATGCTTTTATGCATCACAGGACCTTCCCTACCCAAAAAGATTGACCCATATTTGTTTTTTATGGTTTTGTTTTAAACCCTTTACTTCTTAATCCAATTTTAATTTATTTTGGTGGATGGTGAGAACTAGTACCTAATATTTATATGGTACTGCGTGCCAGGTGCTGTTGAAAGCATTATAAAACCATAAATTCATTTAGCTCTCACAAGAACCTACCAGGTAAGTGCCATTATAGTCGCCCCCGTTCTTGTAGAAGCCAGTGAGGTTAGGTCACCTGCCCTCAGCCAGCATGACGTGGAGCTGGCTTCGAACCCAGGCGGTCTGGCTCGAGATGGTCTGCTTTTATCCATTATGTCATGCTGCTTCTCAAATTTTAATTCTTTTTAAACTCAAATGTCTTAATAGTACAGACAAATGTTTTTGCTGACTTAAAATATTTCCTTTGTACTAGCCTGACTTTTTATTTCTGAGATCTATACACCAGTTTGTTAGTCCAGTTTTATGCCAGTGATAGACTGTTTTATTATTTTATGGTATCCTATACTAACTAGTTGTGCAAGTTCCTTCTGATGTTTTTAAACTGTGGTAAAATATACATTACCTAAAATTTACCATTTTAACCATTTTCTTTTTTTTTTTTTTTTTGTCTTTTTTCGTGTCCGGCAACGGATTGCAACCCTCAGTGTTGCACCCATACCGGACCGGGACTGGCAATGGGATCGCAACCCTCGGTGTCGCGCCCGCACCTCACTCAGCCAGTGAGCGGGAACCAGTCTGTATGTGGGATCCGAACCCTCGACGGGAGCGCCGCCGCGCTCCCAAGCGGCGCACTTATCCAGTGCGCCACCGGGCCGGCCCATTTTAACCATTTTCTGAATATACACTTCTGTGGCATTAAGTATGTACACTCACAAGGTTGTACAACCATCACCACCATCTGTCTCCAGAGTTGTTTTGTCTTCCCCAACTGAAATTCTATATCCATTGAACACTAACACCCAGTTCTCAGTTTCTCCAGCCCCTGGCATCCACCATTCTACTTTGTCTCTATGAATTTGACTTCTCTAGGAACCTCACATAAGGCAGATCATACAGTGTTTGTCCTTTTGTTTTGTTTGTTCTTTTTCTTTTTTTTTAAAGATGACCAGTAAGGGGATCTTAACCCTTGACTTGCTGTTGTCAGCACCATGCTCTCCCAAGTGAGCCAACCGGCCATCCCTATATGGGATCTGAACCCATGGCCTTGGTGTTATCAGCACCACACTCTCCCAAGTGAGCCACGGGCCGGCCCTTGTCCTTTTGGGACTGGCTTATTTCACTTGGCGTCATGTCTTCAAGATTCATCAGTGTCGTACTGCAGCAAGTGTCAAAGTTCTCTTCCTTTGTAGACTGAATAATACGAAGGTACTTCAAAAAGTTTGTGGAAGAATAGAATTAAATGATAAGAATCCTTCCATGAACTTTTCACAGACCCCTCCTCTTCCATTGTATGTATATATGTATGTACTCCTGTTTTTTTTTCATTTATCTGCCTATGAACACGTGGTTTGCTTCCACATTTCTGCTATTGTGAATAATGCTGCTATGAACGTTGGCATACAGATATGTTTGAGTCCGTGCTTTAACTTCTTTTGGCATGTACCCAGACATGGAGTTGCTGGATCAAATGGTAGTTCTGTATTTAATTTTCTTGAGGAACCGCCGTGCTGTTTTCCACGGCAGCTGCACCGTTTTACATTCGCACCAGCAGTGCACAGGGGTTCCAGTTTCTCCATATTGTCCCAGCACCTGTTTTGTTTCTCTTTTTGTGATAGCCATCCTAGTGGGTGTGAGGTGGTATCTCATTGTGGCTTTGATTTGCATTTCCCTAATGGCTAGTGATGCTGTGTGTGCTGCTGTCCACCTGTATATCTTCTTTGGAGAAACGTCTATTCAAGTCCTTTGCCCATTTTTAAATTGGGTTGTTTGGTTTTTTTGCTGTTGAATTGTAGTCTTATTTTTTTTTTCCCAGAATTTTTTTTGGATATTCTTATCTTAATTATTCTAGGTCAATTTAAAGTGTTTTTTAAAAAAATTTTTCCCAACTCCCCCTTTAAAAGCAATCACATGTGGGTTTAGATTGGAATACCACTTAATTAAAATATTCAGGGAAGAATTAACCTGTATATACATTTATTCAAATCTTTTGTTTTCCTCATTTTTATAATTTTCACGTGGGACTAGCACTTTTTTGATAAGTTTATTCATAGAAACAGAGTGTATATGCGTGTGTCTGCATGTGTGACTCCTTTTTATTGCTAAAGTAAAGGATCTTCCCCCCCCCCATGTGAAGGCTGTAGATGTTGTATAGTATTTATTTAGTAAGTGGCCTATCAGGTTTATTTAAATAATATTTATATAGTAATACTTACCGTTGAAGCTAAATTCTAAAACATGTATGTTATTATTAGTGAGAGAATTTGGTCCTTTAGTGTTAATTGGGAGTAAACCTGCAGCCACAGTTTTGAGTATGTATAATTTATTTCTCCCATAAGTTATTGTTAATTTTTTTTATCACTTTGGCTAGACTTATTTTAATTTTATAATAATTTCTAGTTACTGCAGATAATTACTCCAGAAGTTACTTTCTCTGTGTAGTTGTATTTGAAGAACCCAAGTTATAATAATAGTTATGAACATATTCTCATCTTTTGTATTTTAACTACATCTGTTTATTTGGCATTTTCTCTTCCTGCCTCCAGTACTTAATGGCCCTATCATTTGCATGCCTTGTTAATGTTTGCATATTACAAACAGACCTCAGTAATCTTCTTTTCATTGTCTAGTTAAAAGTCTCACTTCTCTAGCCCTGGCAGGTGCATTAGCCTCCTAAATTGTTTCTCCGACTTCAAAATCTTCACTTCAGTCAGTTCTGCACGCTGCTACCCCACAATCAAGTTCTGATGCAAACGCTAAGAAAGCTGCAGTGACCCTCCCCCATTTTTCTTTTTCTTCCTCATGACACCTGGGTTCCTGCTAAGCGGTGCAAACTATAGAACACCTGTATTCCTACTATGTGGTGCAAACTGTAGAACAACGTATCTTATGATCATACACATTGTCTACACTAGGAGTTTATGATTTGATAGTGATTTCTATGGTAAGATGTCAGGTGCTTCTAACACTGTACACATTTGAGCTTGGTGATTACTTGCAGTTGTCTTACTATGGAAGCTGGTAAATATTTGTGTAACATACCCCCTCACATAAAACCATTGTCCAGAATTTTCTTAGGATGACCTATGTCTTCTGATATAGGTAATATAGTAGTCAGTGGGGTTTT
Source organism: Galeopterus variegatus (assembly GCF_000696425.1). Classification (NCBI taxonomy): domain Eukaryota; kingdom Metazoa; phylum Chordata; class Mammalia; order Dermoptera; family Cynocephalidae; genus Galeopterus; species Galeopterus variegatus. The sequence goes on from NW_007726889.1 coordinate 459,733, forward strand.
TTTTGTTAATTAATTGAAAGTCATTTTTAAAGCCTGTAAAATCTATCATATGTAAGGAGCAGCAAGTCATTATTTCAATGCTGAATAGTCTCGTGAAAAATATGGTAAAGCTGAATTCATTCATGTGTAGTTGGTAGTTCAGAAGTGAGAAATTGCTTTGACTGCTAGATGTTTCTGTGGCTCTGGAAATTGCTCTCCTTACTTGGAAGGTGTTTCCCAAGCAGTACGGGACTCACCTCCTTTCCCAGGCCTTTTTTTTCCCCTAAAGAATGGAGGGGGCCAAATTGGAGCCTGAGAGATGACACTATGTACCTGTGAAAGCCCTGGGAGGTTTCTCCCGGAGAATGAATCACTTAGTGTAAGTGCCAGAACAAAGGAGAACCATTCAAGACTTCATTCTTAGGCTTTAATTTTCAGTCCTAGGGAACGTCCCCATTGTGGCATCATGAAGAACTTTCCAGTAGTAAAGTGACTGTTTTCATAATAGCCATATAAAAGCATCAGTTAAGGCATTGACTTTTTTTTTTTCTTTCTTAGTAAGATAAAAAGGATTGAAGAATAGCTGATGCTTCCGGATGCACAGGAATACAAATAATTATTAGAATCTGCTGACTTTCACTATTGATCCAATATGTCCTTTCTTTGTTTCTTTATCTGTTTTGTCTTAGGTGTCTTTTGTCTAATTAAATTTGACCCCGTTGACTTTAATGATAGTTTGTTTTTTTTTTAAGAAAAATATGCTCATTGTAAAAATAAAATTCATATGGAGTAAGGTGTAAATATATAAAGTATGAAGGGAAAACCCCTCATGCCTGCGCCTGCCCTTCTCTTTTTCTCCATGTCCCACTCCGCTGTACTGCGTAACAGTCCCATAAAACTGTGCTATATCCTTCTGGACTGTTTCAATACATAGGTAAGTATAAACTTAAAAAAATGATAATTTTTTCCTCTTTTTGGGGGGGAGCATGCAAAACTAGAACTTTATTTCTAGGATTTAATTTTATTTTTCATCTTGGAAACCTCAGTCAACCTAATCGTAAGACAATTCTGAGTTTTTCTCAACACAGTTTGGTAGTTTCTCAGTGACTTCTCTTTTATAGTGGTCTCGTTAGTTTATTTCCCACCTCTCATGTCTATCACTGTTCCCTCCAAGTCCTGTTTCTTCTCCTTTTTAACAGATGTTTAGGTGTGCAATACAGTATTTTTAAACATAAGCATTATGTTGTTTAGCACATTCTAGAACTTATTTATCTGGCATAACTGAAACTTTATACCCATTGAACAACTCCCCAATTCCATCTCTTCCCCCAACCCCAGGCAAGCACTATTCTACTCTCTCTTTTTTCCTTTCTTTCTGTTGTTTGGTGGCTGGTTGGTGCAGGGATCTGAACCCTTGACCTTGGTGGTGTAACGCTGCACTCTAACCAACCGAACTAACCAGCCAGCCCTACTCACCATTTCTAAAAAATAGGAAAATATTAACATGGTCCTTTTTTCTCTCAATAAATCCCTCCACTGGATTTTTAGTTTTGCAAGGCATTCTGTACTGATTTTTCTGTTGAATAACTGTATTCACTTTGTTGACAACTGTACACTTTGTTGTGTTTTCTGAGGTGGTTATCTTAGTAAATTGAATGAAGGTATGCTTCAAATTCGCTAAACTCTCTGTGTTACTATCTAAACAAAGTGCAAATGTTATTCCTTCCAGATTTTATCTAGGTAAAAGATGGGTGTAGTTATAGAATCAAAACAAATCTGTTGCCTATATGTACGTTTAGGCTAAGTGGGTGAACTTAAAATAAACCCCTGAGGTCAATAACATCTCTGCAAGTAGATCTTAAAACTTTATCTTTCACATCTGGGGTAAGTTACCAATGTGATGTGAACTGGTAAATGTCACCTTTTCAGAACTGTAAGCCAGAGAAGTCCTGTATTGATTTCACTGTTGAAGAATTTGGTGCTCGGGTTACTTGCAGTCTCTCAATTAGGCCAATATTGCCACGTCTTGCTTTTAATAATGCTTATGATGTGTATGTTTTACTGCCTCATATGAAATCCAATTTTAACTCCTTGAGGTCAACTTTACCATTAAGTTAAACATTAGGGCTGTTGGTGAAACAGTTAAGTGCCTCTGTTGTATCCCCACTGTTTTTACCTTTCCACCGTAGGAGCTCCCTCCTAGTAGGAGGCAGAGCTCAAATTTGTACTGTGTCTGCCCCCAAGCCTGGCAACTGCTTGCAGGCGCTGTTGGTGAAACAGTTAAGTGCCTCTGTTGTATCCCCACTGTTTTTACCTTTCCACTGTAGGAGCTCCCTCCTCGTAGGAGGCAGAGCTCAAATTTGTACTGTGTCTGCCCCCAAGCCTGGCAACTGCTTGCAGGCTTTATCTGTGATGCTTCTGTTCTGTGGCACAGCAGAGGGAACACTGGGCAGGTGGTCAGGTGCCTGGATTGTAGGCCTCTCTATCACCAATTAGGTATGTGACTCAAGTGAGCCATGTAACCACCTAAGTAGTTTTCTTGTCTATAAACTGGGATACTAATAGTAAAACACTGTTAGGATTATTCTCAGTATCAAAGGAGCTAGTCTTTTGATGAATCAGGCATTACTTAGTACTCTCAGTGCTCATTAGTCAAGAGTAATGGAATGGGTGACTTTGGCCAGGACTACAAGTTGCCTTTGGGTAGAGAGGGTGGAGCTGGATCCAGGTGACAGTAAGACGTGTGAAAGTGGCGTTGGCCCTGAGAAATGTCTGCAAATCTATGGTACTTTCAGAAACAATGCTATGAAATGTGCGTTTCTGCAGAATAGGCTAATTTTCAAAACGTATTGAACCTTGACTGCATTGTGGCTGTGGCCCAGAAACTTTGATCTGTTACTTGCCCAGACCTGCTTGCTCATTATTTCTTCCTTTTTTTTTTTTTTTTTTTTTT